>NC_054552.1:254402-261902 GCF_017654505.1 Polyodon spathula | reverse complement strand
AGTGCGCTGCAGCATGCAGGGAGCTCCAGCCATCATTATCCTTCACATTCACATCAAACCCAGCCTTCAGCAGCAGCCTGCCAGAGGAGGGGGGAGAGGGCGGGAGAGAGGGGAGAGACAGAGAGGAGAGAGGGGAGAGATAGAGAAGAGAGAGGGGAGAGAGAGAGAGGAGATGGGAGAGGAGAGAGTCAACCCAGACTGACACAAACTCCCACCATCTCCCCCTTTCTATATATAAAATTCCAATGGTCTTTATCGACCCTGACTCACTTGATGACCTCGAGGTACCCCTTGGCTGCAGCGACGTGCAGGTCGGTGGCCCCGGTTTTGGGGTGCCGGCTCACTGTGACCTTGCCCTGATTGACCCACTGCTGAGCATCCTGCAGCATCAGCCTCTTCTCTTCCTGGCGAGCTGCCTCCACATCCACCCCTGAGAGGAGGGAGAGAGGGGGAGTTAATGATGCCGGTTCACACCGGACACAATGAGCAATCAGAGGAGAGTCAACTCGCATCGAGAGATAGGGGAGGGAGAGGAGAGACTCCCCATTCATTCGTGGGATCGAAAGGCAGAGAGGGGGAGAGTGAGACGGGGAGAGTCACCTTGCTTCTTGATCTCAGCCTGCAGCAGCTTCTCCATGGCCGACTCCTGCGCCACGTCGAGGGGCAGCTCTCCCTCGCTGTTCACCGCCGCCACACGCGCCCCCTTGCTGATCAGGAACCCTGCGATCTCCGTGAAGCCGCAGGACGCCGCAGCGTGGAGGGGGGTCCAGCCCTCGTTGTCGGGCTGATTCACGTTCGCTCCGTGCTCCACCAGAAACTCCACCATCTCCTGATTCTCATCAATACAGGCCTGAAGACAGAGGGGCAGTGGAGAGAGGGAGAGAGGGGGTTTGTGAGGATCGCTGCGGATCGGGGCTTATTTACCATTCAGAGTGAATTAAGAAACCGCTGCTTGGGTTTGAGTGAATTGCTGCTCTCCACAGAGTAAGAAAAGCAGAGATCCTCACAAACCCAAGCAGCCGTGTCCTCACTCGTTTCACTCAGAAGGGTAAATCAGCCCAGTGGACACCAGCGCCCCTCACCTGTGGAGAGCTGGATCAGAATAATCCAGTAATGGATATGTGCAGTGCCAGTGCACTGGCTGAATGCTGGGAACACACTACAACAGAGCTCAACAAACACGATTCCTGTCCTGCACACTAGGGGCAGCTTTAAGCAGTGACTCCTTGTTCAACGGCAGCAGGCTGTGGGTCGTTCATAACTTTGAGCCTCAGAATTTATTTCCAGTGGGTCAGGGATCAGAGATCCCCTCGTTCCCAGGACAGCCCCTCCCCGGAGGACAGAGTTGGGCTCAGGCCAGGAAATGTCAACCTCGGCCGAAAAACAGACTGGAAAGAAAAGACAATAGAAGGGGGAGGTTGGGTTTGGTTTCTCAGCTGGAAAGAAGACAGACAGTCCTTCTGCTCAAGGGGAACAGATCGAGCAGTCGAGATCCTTTCTTTGCATCGTGATACTAGACTAAAAACAGCCCAGCTCATTGCAGTCCGCTGAGTGGTTCATGAATGAATCACAAGCACTCTTTACAGCTGGTCTGAGCCCAAGCGCTCCCTCTCAAATCACACGTGTCTTCTCAAACGTTACGGCCACATTGTTATGTTCAGCTGAAGAAACCCTGACCCTAACCCGGACCTTCCTGAGAGCCAAGCTGATCTCACTGTAGAGCAAACGGTTTGGGACCGTCAGGGGGACGACGAGGGGGGTCTGATCGAGGGCCACGGCTTCCTACAGCTTCTCAACCACTGAACCCTCGAACCCAGGTCCCGACCCGCAGCGTTTGTTGTGTGTATGTGATAAATGCAGCCCCAGACTGACCCCTCCCTCCTCCCTCCTCCACACTCACAAAGGGGATATTGTTGCAATTGCTCGCTGGCTCCCGGTCACCACTTGGAAAGGCAACACGGAAAATAATAATAATGTATATTTAAATTTGGGTTGCTAGGCGACAGGGGCCGTTACATATTCCAGCAGGCACACAATTGCGAAACGCTCTAGAACTGAGAGAGATCTCTCTCTGGTGTGTGGTGCATTCCAGATCAAGACGGCCATCTCCTGACAATCTCCAGCCCAGCAGCCCTGGCAGGTTCCCTCGGAGAAAGAATAAGAGAGAGAGGAAAGGGGGTGGTGTGGGGGGGGGGGGGGGGGGGGGGGGGGGTGGGTGTGGGGGGGGGGGCTGGGGGGGCCAATCCGTTACAAGAGGAGGGTGTGTGACATTCCAGATGGAGAGCCAGTGGGGGAGGGGCTCCAGCCAGGGAGGCAGTGTGGTCTAGTGGGGGGGAGGGGAGGGGCTGGGAGGGAGGCAGTGTGGTCTAGTGGTTAGTGCTGAGGGACTGGGAGGGAGGCAGTGTGGGTCTAGTGGTGAGAGCTGAGGGGACTGGGAGGGAGGGGCAGTGTGGTCTAGTGGGTAGAGCTGGAGGGACTGAGGCAGGGTGGGTCTAGTGGTTAGAGGTGGGAGTGAGGACCCAGAGCAAAGCCGGCGTTAACAAGAGAGGCAGTGGGGTCTAGTGTAGAGGGAGGGGGCTGGGAGGGAGGCAGTGTGGTCTATTGGTTAGAGCTGAGGGACTGGGAGGGAGGCAGTGTGGTATAGTGGTTAGAGCTGAGGGGCTGGGAGGGAGGCAGTGTGGTCTGGTGGTTAGAGCTGAGGGACTGGGAGGGAGGCAGTGATAATCAAGAATCTTCACCTTCCCGACCACTCCCTCCGTCACACCAATCACCTACTCTCACCGCCCCGACCCTCCCCCCGATAGAGGGAGTGTCAGTGGATGTGGTCCTTTCCTTGGGAGGTACAGGTTTGTCTCACACAGAGTGAGGGCTGCCGGAGGCGTCTAGGTCTGAGAGAGGGAGTGGCTGGTCACCTCCCCTTACCCTTTTGTCCTAGGTTAGAGTGGACCTTGGGGTGTGGTGGGAGGAGTGGAGGGGCTGGGAGTGGGCTAGTGGTTAGAGCTTAGAGGAGGGGAGGGAGGCAGTGTGGTCTGGTGGTTAGAGCTGAGGGACTGGGAGGGAGGCGTGCATGTGGGTCTAGTGGAGGAGAGTGGAGGGCTGGTATGGACTGGGCTGGGAGGGAGGCGGTGTGGTGTATTGGTTAGAGCGGAGGGGCTGGGAGGGAGGCAGTGTGGTCTGGTAGTGAGAGTGGAGGGGCTGGGAGGGAGGGCAGTGTGGTCTAGTGGTTAGAGCTGAGGGAGGGGCTGGGAGGGAGGCAGTGTGGTCTAGTGGAGAGAGTGGAGGGGCTGGGAGGGAGGCAGTGTGGTCTAGTGGAGAGAGTGGGAGGGAGGCAGGTGTGGTCTAGTGGTTTGAGTTGAGAGGAACGCTGAGGAGGGAGTCAGTGTCCTCTAGCACCCGCCCAAAACCGCCTCAGTTGGGGGCTGGGAGGGAGGCAGTGTGGTCTAGTGGTTAGAGTGGAGGGGCTGGGAGGGAGGCAGTGTGGTCTAGTGGAGAGAGTGGAGGGGCTGGGAGGGAGGCAGTGTGGTGGGGTGGGGAGAGCGGAGGGGCTTAGAGGGAGACAGTGTGGTCTAGTGTTTAGACCAATCTACCATCCTACACTCCCTCCGTTCAGTCCAGACCACCTCCTCACGGTGCGAAGGGAGGCAGTGTGGTCTAGTGGTTAGAGTGGAGGGGCTGGGGTTCTAGTGGTTAGGGAGGGGCTGGGAGGGGGCAGTGTGGTGTAGTGGTTAGAGCGGAGGGACTGGGGAGGGAGGCAGTGTGGTCTAGTGGTTAGAGCTGGAGGGGCTGGGAGGGAGGCAGAGTGGCAGTGTTGGGCTGGGGGACTAGAGGGAGGCAGTGTGGAGTGGCTGGGATCCCCCCAACCCCCGTCCGTTCAGTGAGGGTCGCCACCCCCCCATGTGTCTCTAGACCCCCACCTCTTCTGGGCAGGGACCAGATCACCTCTCAGTGGAGCTGGAGATGGCTGGGAGGCAGTGTGGTCTAGTGGTTAGAGTGGAGGGGCTGGGAGGGAGGCAGTGTGGTCTAGTGGAGAGAGTGGAGGGGCTGGGAGGGAGGCAGTGTGGTCTAGTGGAGAGAATACAATCTATCTCAAGGAGGGATCGCCCTCCCTACGTCAGGTCACACCAAGAGCACCATCTCCACCTCCCCGCCGGGCCCCTCCTCTGTCTCACACCCAGATCACCAACCCTCTCACCTCCCCGCCCCTCCCCGTTCCACAGTCACACCTCACCTCTCACCTCCCCACCCTCCAGTGTGGTCACACCAGATCCCCTCACTCTCCCCGACCACCGTCACGTCACCTCACCTAGTGGAGGGGCTGGGAGGGAGGCAGTGTGGTCTAGTGGAGAGAGTGGAGGGGCTGGGAGGGAGGCAGTGTGGCTCTAGTGGAGAGAGTGGAGGGGCTGGGAGGGAGGCAGTGTGGTCTAGTGGTTAGAGTGCTGGGGCGGGGGGGGAGGCAGTGTGGTGTAGTGGAGGGAGTGGAGGGGCTGGGAGGGAGGCAGTGTGGGCTCTAGTGGGAGGGAGGCAGCGTGGCTCTAGAGGAGGAGGGATTGGGAGGGAAGCAGTGTGGTCTAGTGGAGAGAGTGGAGGGGCGGGGAGGGAGGCAGTGTGGTCTGACCCCACCCTCCCTCCCGTCTCTACTACCAGACACACTTGTCTGACTGGGAGGGAGGCAGTGTGGTGCAGTGGAGTGAGGGGTGGGAGGGAGGCAGAGTGGTCACGCTCCGACTCACCACCAAAAGTCTACTCCGTCGCTTCGACCACACCTACGCATCAAACCTCACCTCTCTACCCCTCGACCCATCCTCTCCTCCGTCACCACCAGATCACCTCTCTCCACCACCTCCCCGAACCCTCCCTGTCCCGCCGTCACACCAGATCACCTTCCCTCGCACCTCCCAGCAGCACTCCCTCCCTCAAAAGTCTGCTCACTCCCCACACCAGATCACCTCTCTCACCTCCCCCACCCCTCCCTCCGTCACACCAGACCACCTGCTCTCACCTCTCCTCCCCTACCCCACCTCTCCCTCCGGTCACCCGTCATCCCACCTCTCTCACCCTCCCACAACCCTCCCTACCGTTATCACACCATATCACCCTCTCTCCCTCCCCAGACCCCTCCCTCCGTCACAACAATCCACACAATCTCACGCTCCCCACCCTCCCTGCCGAATCACAGCCAACCCCCATCGCTACCCTCCCGGACCCTCCTCCCTCCGTCCAACTCACACCAGATCACCGCATACTCTCACCACCTCTCCCCGACCCCTCCCCTCCGTCACACCAGATCGATCACCAAGTCCCACCTACCCCGACGGGGAGGGAGGCAGTGTGGTCTAGTGGAGAGAGAGGAGGGGCTGGGAGGGAGGCAGTGTGGTCTAGTGTTTAGAGCTGAGGGACTAGTGTGGTCTAGTGCTTAGAGCTGAGGGGCTGGGAGGGAGGCAGTGTGGTCTAGTGGTTAGAGCTGAGAGGGAGAGTGGAGCGTGGCTCTCTCGGTGTGGTCTCTTGCGAGTCTGGAGTGCTATACTGTTCAGGTCATGTTCTCAGAAGGATCTCTCAGGAAGAACAAAATGATAACTTGGCTGTGTTTGGATCTCTCTCTCATCCTAGAATTCTCTTTTAATAAAGAGTGTGGAGACAGAAACATGGAAATTAAGCATATTCATATTCCTTCATCTTTACGCCCAGAGACACACCCACAGTCACACGAGACACAGCCAGTCACATGAGACACACCCAGTCACAAAGACACACCCACACTCACCCAGAGACACACCCACAGAGACACACCCACACTCACCCAGAGACACACCCACACTCACCCAGAGACACACCCACAGAGACACACCCACAAGAGACACACACACCACACAGAGACACACCCACACTCACCCAGAGACACACCCACACTCACCCAGAGACACACCCACAGAGACACACCCACACTCACCCAGAGACACACCCACAGAGACACACCCACACTCACACAGAGACACACCCACAGAGACACACCCACACTCACCCAGAGACACACCCACAGAGACACACCCACAAAGACACACCCACAGAGACACACCCACACTCACCCAGAGACACACCCACACACACCCACAGAGACACACCCACAGAGACACACCCACACTCACCCAGAGACACACCCACTCACCCAGAGACACACCCACAGAGACACACACCACACAGAGACACACCCACAGAGACACACCCACAGAGACACACCCACAGAGACACACCCACACTCACCCAGAGACACACCCACACTCACCCAGAGACACACCCACAGAGACACACCCACACTCACCGAGAGACACACCCACAGAGACACACCCACACTCACCCAGAGACACACCCACACACAGTGAAGTGCACTGCAGAGCAGTTTCAGCCACTCCAGGCTTTACAACTCCCTGCAGCCCAGACAGGAAGTCCCCCAGAGGGGGTCAAACCCATCCCTGACCTTTATGTTGCCAAGCACTTCCTGCTTCATTCAGGCTCTTCCTGTCAGAGCTGGTCTGAGTCTCTAACCCTGCTCAAACTCCTGATCATTGCAATATTAATAATACTAGACTTCATTGAGGGGAGCTCTGAACCCCAGGACTGGGTGCAGCAGCAGCAGCAGGGCTAGTGTGAGTTTCTAACCCTGCTCAAACTCCTGGCTCCTGATCATTGCAATATTAATAATACTAGACTTCATTGAGGGGAGCTCTGAACCCCAGGACTGGGTGCAGCAGCAGCAGGGCTAGTGTGAGTTTCTAAGCCTGCTCAAACTCCTGATCATTGCAATATTAATAATACTAGACTTCATTGAGGGGAGCTCTGAACCCCAGGACTGAGTGCAGCAACAGCAGCAGGGCTAGTGTGAGTTTCTAACCCTGCTCAAACTCCTGATCATTGCAATATTAATAATACTAGACTTCATTGAGGGGAGCTCTGAACCCCAGGACTGAGTGCAGCAACAGCAGCAAGGCTAGTGTGAGTTTCTAACCCTGCTCAAACTCCTGATCATTGCAATATTAATAATACTAGACTTCATTGAGGGGAGCTCTGAACCCCAGGACTGGGTGCAGCAGCAGCAGCAGCAGGGCTAGTGTGAGTTTCTAACTCTGCTCAAACTCCTGATCATTGCAATATTAATAATACTAGACTTCATTGAGGGGAGCTCTGAACCCCAGGACTGGGTGCAGCAACAGCAGCAGGGCTAGTGTGAGTTTCTAACCCTGCTCAAACTCCTGGCTCCTGATCATTGCAATATTAATAATACTAGACTTCATTGAGGGGAGCTCTGAACCCCAGGACTGGGTGCAGCAGCAGCAGGGCTAGTGTGAGTTTCTAACCCTGCTCAAACTCCTGGCTCCTGATCATTGCAATATTAATAATACTAGACTTCATTGAGGGGAGCTCTGAGCCCCAGGACTGGGTGCAGCAGCAGCAGGGCTAGTGTGAGTTTCTAACCCTGCTCAAACTCCTGGCTCCTGATCATTTCAA
>NC_054552.1:246902-249402 GCF_017654505.1 Polyodon spathula | reverse complement strand
ACACCCTCTGTGCAACCTGTAACCACAGGGTCATCGACTCACACACACACCCTCTGTGCAACCTCTAACCACAGGGTCATCGATCCACACACACACCCTCTGTGCAACCTCTAACCACAGGGTCATCGATCCACACACACACCCTCTGTGCAACCTCTAACCACAGGGTCATCGATCCCACACACACACCCTCTGTGCAACCTCTAACCACAGGGTCATCGACTCACACACACACGCCCTCTGTGCAACCTCTAACCACAGGGTCATCGATCCACACACACACCCTCTGTGCGACCTCTAACCACAGGGTCATCGATCCACACACACACACACCACAGTGTAACTCATACTATATCAGAGTGCATAGTATTGGGGTTCCTGCAGCCTGGCACCAAGCTGCTGGGGCTCCTCCTCACCAACTAAACTGCAACACACCTGTGTATACAATCTAATAATAATTATACATCATCATGATCTTCAGAATACACACAAAGTGCGGTAATCCATTCATCCATTACAGGCAATCCTTTCTTCGGATGTCCGTAATAACCGCAGACTAGTTTAAAAAAATAATCCCACACACACACCCCTATTGCCAAACATTAACCACAGGTGTTTCCCAATTGTGTAAACGTAAATAAATACTTATTCAATTCACAACTCAAGAATCAGATAATATATTGAGGCCTGGCACACCAATTCTTTCTAACTGCTGTGCTATAATTGAGTCAGCTGGTCCTTCTTAAACTTTGAAATTCAAAAGAGTTTACATTATATATGTTGCCATTTTTTATTTTTTTTATGCTTCTTAATTATAATTATAATATTTGCCCTCACGAAAGAATAATTAATAGTAATAATAAAATAATTAATTATAATAATCATAATTATATTAATTAATTAATAATTAATATATTATATAATGGTAATTAATAATATATTATTATTATTATTAATATTATTATTATTATTATTATTATTATTATTATTATTATTATTATT
Source organism: Polyodon spathula (assembly GCF_017654505.1). NCBI lineage: Eukaryota > Metazoa > Chordata > Actinopteri > Acipenseriformes > Polyodontidae > Polyodon > Polyodon spathula. The sequence continues at coordinate 248,400 of NC_054552.1, read as the reverse complement.
ATATCATTATCATTATTATTAATATTATCATTATTTTGATGTTGAGGATTAATTCGCAACATCCCGTCATGAAGTAAATCAAGCTCCCGTGTTGCAGATGCAATGAATCAGGGAAGGCGCAGCCGCATCCCTGCGGACAGCCTGTTCTGACCCAGTGCGAGTGAGCCGCGGTGTTTGGGACAGCCTGTTCTGACCCAGTGCGAGTGAGCCGCGGTGTTTGGGACAGCCTGTTCTGACCCAGTGCGAGTGAGCCGCGGTGTTTGGGACAGCCTGTTCTGACCCAGTGCGAGTGAGCCGCGGTGTTTGGGACAGCCTGTTCTGACCCAGTGCGAGTGAGCCGCGGTGTTTGGGACAGCCTGTTCTGACCCAGTGCGAGTGAGCCGCGGTGTTTGGGACAGCCTGTTCTGACCCAGTGCGAGTGAGCCGCGGTGTTTGGGACAGCCTGTTCTGACCCAGTGCGAGTGAGCCGCGGTGTTTGGGACAGCCTGTTCTGACCCAGTGCGAGTGAGCCGCGGTGTTTGGGACAGCCTGTTCTGACCCAGTGCGAGTGAGCCGCGGTGTTTGGGACAGCCTGTTCTGACCCAGTGCGAGTGAGCCGCGGTGTTTGGGACAGCCTGTTCTGACCCAGTGCGAGTGAGCCGCGGTGTTTGGGACAGCCTGTTCTGACCCAGTGCGAGTGAGCCGCGGTGTTTGGGACAGCCTGTTCTGACCCAGTGCGAGTGAGCCGCGGTGTTTGGGACAGCCTGTTCTGACCCAGTGCGAGTGAGCCGCGGTGTTTGGGACAGCCTGTTCTGACCCAGTGCGAGTGAGCCGCGGTGTTTGGGTACCTGGTGCAGCGCGGTCAGCCCGTCCACATTCGTGTGGTTGATATCAGCGCCCTGCTGAAGCAAACCCCGGACCTCCTCCCGATCGCCCGCCGAGCAAGCTGCCATGAACACGGCTCCCTGAGCGAAGCGGACCCGGTACCGAGACTGGCCTGTTCCCCCGGGCCGATCCCGCGACTCTGCCTCGGACCGGTCTGTTTCCGAGCCGGTCCATCGGCTCAGCTGCTCCCGGCGCTTCTTCCGAGCGGCGTCCGACCTAGAGCGATCCTCCGCCGCCATCTTCCCAGATTCGCCCCCGGACAGAGCAGTTGACGGTGCGGGGAGGCGGAGCGGCGCGGCGGGGCTGCTGGCGGAGCGAGTGCGCCTCCTGCCTGCAAGAATCTAGCATTGCAACCGTGAGGGGAGGGGGTGCGGCAATAACCGACAAGAGCCTCACAGCTTAACAAGACAATGCAATCACAGCAGAGAAACAAGAGACGATGCACAGCGCCGCCTGGGTACAAGCGGCAGAAACTGCATCTAAATCCACCACGATCCAAATCTGTTTGAGTTACTTTGTATACCTCAATCACCAGCTGAATCCATGTGAGTCTTCACTGTACCGTAACACAGCCCCCGACTCTCCCTCAATCTGTACCCCTCTATACTGCAACACAGCCCCCTGACTCTCCCTC
>NC_054552.1:186432-246402 GCF_017654505.1 Polyodon spathula | reverse complement strand
TGCCTCACTCTCCCCCTCTCCCTCCCCCTCGCCCCGCCCTCTCCCTCTCCCTCTCCCTCGCCCTCTCTCCTTGCGATAACTGCGGATGCCTCACTCTCCCCCTCTCCCTATGTAGAGGGACGGCTGCCTGACCTGGGTTGGCTTTCACCCACCCCCAAGTGGGTGTGGGGTGGGGAGAGGAGAGGGAGAGGGGATAAGAACCGCTACTATTGACGCCTCACTCTCCCCTCTCCCTCTCCCTCTCCCTGCCATGACCACGAATGCTTCACCCACCCCCTCTCCCTCGCCCTCTCCCTCTCCCTCTCTCCTTGCGATAACTGCGGATGCCTCACTCTCCCCCTCTCCCTCTCCCTCTCCCTGTGATGACCATGGATGCCTCTCCCTCTCCCTCCCTGCGATGACTGCGGATGCCTTACCCTCCCCCTCTCCCTCTTCCTCTTCCTGTGATGATCATGAATTCCTCTCCCTCTCCCTGCCTACCTGCGATGACCATGGATGCCTCCGCCTCCACGTTCTCCTGCTTCCAGGGGCCCTTGTTGAACTCCTTCTCTCGCAGGGAGACCTCGTAGGTCTTCACATGGCGTCCCTGGGGGTCCTGCACAGAACAGCAGCACAGCCATTGGGTCAGACCTCACCTCATTGCAATCAGATACTCTTTGTGTGTGGGGGTTTGTGCGTGTGTGTGATTCTCTGTGCTCAGGGAAGTGTGGTGTGTGCGCGTTTCTCTGTGTTCAGAGGAGTGTTAGTGTGTGTGTGCGTGTGTGCGTGTGTGTGTTAGTGTGCGAGTGTGTGTGTGCGCACGCGAGTGTTTGTGTGCGCACGCGAGTGTGTGTGTGCGCGAGTCTACGTGTTTGTTTCAGTACCTGGTAGACGAAGCAGATGGTGGGCACCTGGCAGCCGAACAGGAACTTGACGTCAATGACCTGCAGCTCCTCTAGGCGGATGTTGAAGGCTTTCAGCTCCTTGTTGTCCCGGTCCAGCGGGATCACCTTGAACAGGCCGTCATATAGACGCAGCCCGATCATTCGGCACTCCGGGTCAATGATCCCGATGATTCCCGTCTCCGAGGGCCGGCCGATGCGATCCTGAGAGAGCGAATCAGAATCACAGCCGACTGTCCTACTGCCCTGCACTGCACTGACAGGCTTTACCTGAGCTGTTTTTATTAACTTTGTCAACAATTAATAATAATAATAACAATAATAACAATAATAAGTATTATTATATTAATAGAACTAAATCAACGGAGAATATCACGGAAAGATTACTCGGTGGTGTGTGTTCGCAGAGGCAGTCTGTCCGATCCACACATTGCACGTAATGCACTTAACAGTAATGTACTCATTCGATTTCAATCTCTGTGGCAAGCTGGCTGGCTTAAGTAACATAGTAGTAGGCGTAAGTCCTCACTCAGGTGGACACAGTGTGTCGAGCCCTGGACTTTAACCACTGGACCACACTGCCTCACTCTCAAAGTGACCAGCACTGCCAGACGACGTTTCCAGTGAAGTCATGTGTCCTGGACTCAGAGCTCAGGATCAGTGATGAAGCGTACCTGCACTCATGTGTCCTGGACTCAGAGCTCAGGATCAGTGATGAAGCGTACCTGCACTCATGTGTCCTGGACTCAGAGCTCAGGATCAGTGATGAAGCGTACCTGCACTCATGTGTCCTGGACTCAGAGCTCAGGATCAGTGATGAAGCGTACCTGCACTCATGTGTCCTGGACTCAGAGCTCAGGATCAGTGATGAAGCGTACCTGCACGTTGCCGTGTGCGCGGGTCAGGATATCGATACTGTCTCCACACTGCTTGTACTCTAGGATGCAGGCATTGTACTTGGTCGTCAAGATGAAAAGAAGGTCTTTACTCTCCCCCTGGAGACAGTGGAACAAAATCAACAACCATGGAATCAGACCCCCCTCTCACTCCAAACACAGAATCAGACCCCCCCCACCACCCCCTCACGGTTTGTGAGTCTGCGGTGGGGGAGTGAGGTTTGTGTCTTAGTCTTGGATGGGGGAAGTGAGGTTTGTGTCTTAGTCTGGGGGGAGTGAGGTTTGTGTCTTAGTCTTGGGGGGGGGTGAGGTTTGTGTTGTCTTAGTCTGGGTGGGGGGGGGGGTGTCCAGGTTCCCCCACAGAATCAGACACCCCCCCCCCCCCCCCCCCCCCCCCCCCCCCCCCCCCCAGAACCCCCCCCTCCATTGTGTCTTAGTCTGGGGAGTAGAGACCCCTCCCACTTTAACACTGCCTTGAAGACTCCCAGCCGAGACTTCCCCCGCGCTCTGATGGGCAGTGTGAGCGAGACTCCCCCCGCGCTCTGATGGGCAGTGTGAGCGAGACTCCCCCCGCGCTCTGATGGGCAGTGTGAGCGAGACTCCCCCCGCGCTCTGATGGGCAGTGTGAGCGAGACTCCCCCCGCGCTCTGATGGGCAGTGTGAGCGAGACTCCCCCCGCGCTCTGATGGGCAGTGTGAGCGAGACTCCCCCCGCGCTCTGATGGGCAGTGTGAGCGAGACTCCCCCCCGCGCTCTGATGGGCAGTGTGAGCGAGACTCCCCCCCGCGCTCTGATGGGCAGTGTGAGCGAGACTCCCCCCGCGCTCTGATGGGCAGTGTGAGCGAGACTCCCCCCCGCGCTCTGATGGGCAGTGTGAGCGAGACTCCCCCCCGCGCTCTGATGGGCAGTGTGAGCGAGACTCCCCCCCGCGCTCTGATGGGCAGTGTGAGCGAGACTCCCCCCCGCGCTCTGATGGGCAGTGTGAGCGAGACTCCCCCCCGCGCTCTGATGGGCAGTGTGAGCGAGACTCCCCCCCGCGCTCTGATGGGCAGTGTGAGCGAGACTCCCCCCCGCGCTCTGATGGGCAGTGTGAGCGAGACTCCCCCCGCGCTCTGATGGGCAGTGTGAGCGAGACTCCCCCCCGCGCTCTGATGGGCAGTGTGAGCGAGACTCCCCCCGCGCTCTGATGGGCAGTGTGAGCGAGACTCCCCCCGCGCTCTGATGGGCAGTGTGAGCGAGACTCCCCCCCGCGCTCTGATGGGCAGTGTGAGCGAGACTCCCCCCCGCGCTCTGATGGGCAGTGTGTGCTACCTGATCATGTCAACAGTATGTAAACTGAACCAGCGTGGCTGTGTGCGAGTTTCATGTGAAATGAAATGCAGGTTTGCCGTTGCGAATCCCGGAGGTGCATGAAGGCAGGTTTGCCGTTGCGAATCCCGGAGGTGCAGTGAAGGCAGGTTTGCCGTTGCGAATCCCGGAGGTGCAGTGAAGGCAGGTTTGCCGTTGCGAATCCCGGAGGTGCAGTGAAGGCAGGTTTGCCGTTGCGAATCCCGGAGGTGCAGTGAAGGCAGGTTTGCCGTTGCGAATCCCGGAGGTGCAGTGAAGGCAGGTTTGCCGTTGCGAATCCCGGAGGTGCAGTGAAGGCAGGTTTGCCGTTGCGAATCCCGGAGGTGCAGTGAAGGCAGGTTTGCCGTTGCGAATCCCGGAGGTGCAGTGAAGGCAGGTTTGCCGTTGCGAATCCCGCAGGTGCAGTGAAGGCAGGTTTGCCGTTGCGAATCCCGGAGGTGCAGTGAAGGCAGGTTTGCCGTTGCGAATCCCGGAGGTGCAGTGAAGGCAGGTTTGCCGTTGCGAATCCCGGAGGTGCAGTGAAGGCAGGTTTGCCGTTGCGAATCCCGGAGGTGCAGTGAAGGCAGGTTTGCCGTTGCGAATCCCGGAGGTGAAGGCAGGTTTGCCGTTGCGAATCCCGGAGGTGCAGTGAAGGCAGGTTTGCCGTTGCGAATCCCGGAGGTGCAGTGAAGGCAGGTTTGCCGTTGCGAATCCCGGAGGTGCAGTGAAGGCAGGTGCAGTGAAGGCAGGTTTGCCGTTGCGAATCCCGGAGGTGCAGTGAAGGCAGGTTTGCCGTTGCGAATCCCGGAGGTGCAGTGAAGGGACCGCAGCGAGCACAGCAATCTCCCCGGCACTGGGGAGATTCCTCCACACTCACCTTGGGTCTGAACAGCTCCATGACGGCGATCTTGCCGTACATGCCCACCTCCTTGACCGGCCGCAGCCCCTCCGGAGTCACCACGTAGATCTCCAGCCGCGTGTTCTTCGCAATGAGCAGATTCAGATCCTTGGAGGAGGTGAAGTGACCTGGGGGAGACACACCAGCGGTACATGCAGCCTGTCAGCTTAATATTAATACAACAATAATAACAATAATAATAATAATCCATATAATATATAATGTTGTCCCGAGGGTAACGTCTCAGTCGGGCCCCATATGGAAGTCAGACAGTCGGGTTATAGATCATCATCATCATCATCATCATCATCATCATCATCATCATAATAAGACTTTTGGAATTCATTAAATGTGTTCTCAGCCCGCGTATAGCAGCATAGCAGTGGATTTTGGCGCCATTATTAATAACAATAACAATAACAATAATAATAATAAGTTTTAATGTTTATATTTGAACAGCACAGCGCTTCTCTATAGTTTTCTCCCGCCTTACTGCAGCGCAACCCGACCCTTTCTCAATGCAAACAACACAAAACGAGCACAAAGCGTTTAATTTTCAACATTGAAACGCTTGTTTCAAATTCATTCTCCCTCCTCTCGCCTCGATTCATCGCTTCTGCAACGCCCTCACGATGCAGGCCCGCATCTCAGGCGGCTCGATTACGCACGTCATGCCGGGCACGGAGGCTGGGGGGCGGCTGCGCAGGGGTAAACAAGGGCCGATCACTATAAACATCCAGTAAAATACACCCTTACCCGTAATGCACGCATTGACCACGGTGGGCTTCTGGGCCGTCACCACGTAGTTATAGGACATGGCGACAGGAGAAAAAACAATAACTGTTATCAGAATCAAAATAAAACTGTCATAAAAACCGTGTTATCAGCGCGCTTTTCACAAACACGCAAGGAAAAGCAGTTTAATTACAACTCCCGGCCACCGCACTGCACAGCACTTTAAACAGCCTGGTTGAGCGCCCCCTATTGACCAGCCTGCAACAAACGAGCCAGCTTTAACACAGCCTGGGATCAACAAACGAGCCAGCTTTAACACAGCCTGGGATCAACAAACGAGCCGGCTTTAACACAGCCTGGGATCAACAAACGAGCCGGCTTTAACACAGCCTGGGATCAACAAACGAGCCGGCTTTAACACAGCCTGGGATCAACAAACGAGCCGGCTTTAACACAGCCTGGGATCAACAAACGAGCCGGCTTTAACACAGCCTGGGATCAACAAACGAGCCGGCTTTAACACAGCCTGGGATCAACAAACGAGCCGGCTTTAACACAGCCTGGGATCAACAAACGAGCCGGCTTTAACACAGCCTGGGATCAACAAACGAGCCGGCTTTAACACAGCCTGGGATCAACAAACGAGCCGGCTTTAACACAGCCTGGGATCAACAAACGAGCCGGCTTTAACACAGCCTGGGATCAACAAACGAGCCGGCTTTAACACAGCCTGGGATCAACAAACGAGCCGGCTTTAACACAGCCTGGGATCAACAAACGAGCCGGCTTTAACACAGCCTGGGATCAACAAACGAGCCGGCTTTAACACAGCCTGGGATCAACAAACGAGCCGGCTTTAACACAGCCTGGGATCAACAAACGAGCCGGCTTTAACACAGCCTGGGATCAACAAACGAGCCGGCTTTAACACAGCCTGGGATCAACAAACGAGCCGGCTTTAACACAGCCTGGGATCAACAAACGAGCCGGCTTTAACACAGCCTGGGATCAACAAACGAGCCAGCTTTAACACAGCCTGGAATAAACTGAACACAACATTAACACAGCCTGGGATAAACTGAACACAACATTAACACAGCCTGGGATGAACTGAACACAACATTAACACAGCCTGGGATGAACTGAACACAACATTAACACAGCCTGTAATAAACTGAACACAACATTGAGTCCACACCAGCCATGAGACAGGGTGGGTATGTGAGCCCACAATGAGACAGGGTGGGTACTGTGAGCCCACACTGAGACAGGGTGGGTACTGTGAGCCCACAATGAGACAGGGTGGGTACTGTGAGCCCACAATGAGACAGGGTGGGTACTGTGAGCCCACAATGAGACAGGCTGGGTACTGTGAGCCCACAATGAGACAGGGTGGGTACTGTGAGCCCACAATGAGACAGGGTGGGTATTGTGAGCCCACACTGAGACAGGGTGGGTATTGTGAGCCCACACCAGCTATAAAACACATGCATTTTTCACTGCTGAACTCTAGTGAGCCGCGGGGCTGTCACTCATCCATACACAGTGAATCGATGCACCCCTAGCAGGTGCACAGCACCAGCAACAAGGTCATGCAACTGCAGCACTGATTCCAATGTTTCAAGTGTATTGTGTGTGTGTGTGTGTGTGTGTGTGTCTTATAATATTATCCATACCTGTGGGGATTGAGGGGGGGGTTAAAGGACTTTCCGCGACACGAATAGTCCTATGACTTTAGACAAAAAGCAGTTTAGGCAACCTCAGGGTGAGAGAGAGACGCGGAAGGACGTATCCGCTTGTGTCGCTTCGTAGTTGCTGTGTGTAACTCCAGGATATTTACCTTGTGTGTCGCTTCGTAGTTGCTGTGTGTAACTCCAGGATATTTACCTTGTGTGTCGCTTCGTAGTTGCTGTGTGTAACTCCAGGATATTTACCTTGCGTGTCGCTTCGTAGTTGCTGTGTGTAACTCCAGGATATTTACCTTGTGTGTCGCTTCGTAGTTGCTGTGTGTAACTCCAGGATATTTACCTTGTGTGTCGCTTCGTAGTTGCTGTGTGTAACTCCAGGATATTTACCTTGTGTGTCGCTTCGTAGTTGCTGTGTGTAACTCCAGGATATTTACCTTGCGTGTCGCTTCGTAGTTGCTGTGTGTAACTCCAGGATATTTACCTTGTGTGTCGCTTCGTAGTTGCTGTGTGTAACTCCAGGATATTTACCTTGTGTGTCGCTTCGTAGTTGCTGTGTGTAACTCCAGGATATTTACCTTGCGCGTCGCTTCGTAGTTGCTGTGTGTAACTCCAGGATATTTACCTTGTGTGTCGCTTCGTAGTTGCTGTGTGTAACTCCAGGATATTTACCTTGTGTGTTGTTTTGTTGTTGGACAAACAGCTAAGCTGTTCCAAGTTCTGTTTCCAGCTGATCTCATCTACAAACTCCAGCCGGAGTTAGTTGTGCTTTTGTGTGTGTGTGTGTGTGCATATCTACACGCGTGTGTGTCAGTGTGTGCGTGTGTCTGTCTGTCTGTATGTGTGTGTCAGTGTGTGTGTGTGTCTGTCTGTCTGTATGTGTGTGTCAGTGTGTGTGTGCGTGTGTCTGTCTGTCTGTGTGTGTCAGTGTGTAGTGTGTATGTGTGTGTCAGTCAACCACACAGTCACATACGTATGTGTGTGTGTGTGTCAGTTTGTGTGTGGTGCTTAAATAAGTCTGTCTGTTGGCCACCTCCAACAACACTTTCTATTTTCATATTATACTGCCGGTCGCTGGTTCGGATTCCAACGACATAAAAAAAGAAAAAAGAAATCGAGACAGTTAGACACACATTGCGTAATTAAAACAGCTTGCTTTCTTTCTGTATTTACTCACACACAGAAGCGACTTGTTTACAGTCTGGCGCTGCTGTAATAAAATGTTCGTTTTAAACACGACGATTAAACCGGATGCCCTTCTGAACCCGAGCTGGCGGGGTTTCTACGTGCAGATCGGGCAGGAAGCCTCAGACTTGCAGACTCCTGTCCTGCTCAACACGCAGACGGAAACTCGGTGGAACTTCAACTTTTCCTGCAGCCTGTCGTTTCTTTCTTTCTTTCTTTCTTTCTTTCTTTCTTTCTTTCTTTCTTTCTTTCTTTCTTCTGACAGAGAAGAAGATAGGAAAGAAAGCGACTGAAAGTCTTTCTTGTTTCTTTCTTTGTTTCTTTCTTTGTTTCTTTCATCCTTTCTTTCTCTCTTTCTTTGTTTCTTTCTTTGTTTCTTTGTTTCTTTCTTTGTTTGCCAACTTGCTGAAGCGGCTGCTGTGCGGAGAGAAGAGACGAGTACAGGGTGCTTCATTTTCTCAAGAGCCGCTGGTGAATATTGTTACTGTGTTATTCGTTTGATTTGACGCGCTCCCGTGAATGTTGTTACTGTGTTATTCGTTTGATTTGACGCGCTCCCGTGAATGTTGTTGCTGTGTTATTCGTTTGATTTGACGCGCTCCCGTGAATGTTGTTACTGTGTTATTCGTTTGATTTGACGCGCTCCCGTGAATGTTGTTACTGTGTTATTCGTTTGATTTGACGCGCTCCCGTGAATGTTGTTACTGTGTTATTCGTTTGATTTGACGCGCTCCCGTGAATGTTGTTACTGTGTTATTCGTTTGATTTGACGCGCTCCCGTGAATGTTGTTACTGTGTTATTCGTTTGATTTGACGCGCTCCCGTGAATGTTGTTGCTGTGTTATTCGTTTGATTTGACGCGCTCCCGTGAATGTTGTTACTGTGTTATTCGTTTGATTTGACGCGCTCCCGTGAATGTTGTTACTGTGTTATTCGTTTGATTTGACGCGCTCCCGTGAATGTTGTTACTGTGTTATTCGTTTGATTTGACGCGCTCCCGTGAATGTTGTTACTGTGTTATTCGTTTGATTTGACGCGCTCCCGTGAATGTTGTTGCTGTGTTATTCGTTTGATTTGACGCGCTCCCGTGAATGTTGTTACTGTGTTATTCGTTTGATTTGACGCGCTCCCGTGAATGTTGTTACTGTGTTATTCGTTTGATTTGACGCGCTCCCGTGAATGTTGTTACTGTGTTATTCGTTTGATTTGACGCGCTCCCGTGAATGTTGTTACTGTGTTATTCGTTTGATTTGACGCGCTCCCGTGAATGTTGTTACTGTGTTATTCGTTTGATTTGACGCGCTCCCGTGAATGTTGTTACTGTGTTATTCGTTTGATTTGACGCGCTCCCGTGAATGTTGTTACTGTGTTATTCGTTTGATTTGACGCGCCCCCGTGAATGTTGTTACTGTGTTATTCGTTTGATTTGACGCGCTCCCGTGAATGTTGTTACTGTGTTATTCGTTTGATTTGACGCGCTCCCGTGAATGTTGTTGCAGTGTTATTCGTTTGATTTGACGCGCTCCCGTGAATGTTGTTACTGTGTTATTCGTTTGATTTGACGCGCTCCCGTGAATGTTGTTACTGTGTTATTCGTTTGATTTGACGCGCTCCCGTGAATGTTGTTACTGTGTTATTCGTTTGATTTGACGCGCCCCCGTGAATGTTGTTACTGTGTTATTCGTTTGATTTGACGCGCCCCCGTGAATGTTGTTACTGTGTTATTCGTTTGATTTGACGCGCCCCCGTGAATGTTGTTACTGTGTTATTCGTTTGATTTGACGCGCCCCCGTGAATGTTGTTACTGTGTTATTCGTTTGATTTGACGCGCCCCCGTGAATGTTGTTACTGTGTTATTCGTTTGATTTGACGCGCTCCCGTGAATGTTGTTACTGTGTTATTCGTTTGATTTGACGCGCTCCCGTGAATGTTGTTACTGTGTTATTCGTTTGATTTGACGCGCTCCCGTGAATGCTGTTGCAGTGTTATTCGTTTGATTTGACGCGCTCCCGTGAATGTTGTTACTGTGTTATTCGTTTGATTTGACGCGCTCCCGTGAATGTTGTTACTGTGTTATTCGTTTGATTTGACGCGCTCCCGTGAATGTTGTTACTGTGTTATTCGTTTGATTTGACGCGCTCCCGTGAATGTTGTTACTGTGTTATTCGTTTGATTTGACGCGCTCCCGTGAATGTTGTTACTGTGTTATTCGTTTGATTTGACGCGCTCCCGTGAATGTTGTTACTGTGTTATTCGTTTGATTTGACGCGCTCCCGTGAATGTTGTTACTGTGTTATTCGTTTGATTTGACGCGCTCCCGTGAATGTTGTTACTGTGTTGTTCGTTTGATTTGACGCGCTCCCGTGAATGTTGTTGCTGTGTTATTCGTTTGATTTGACGCGCTCCCGTGAATGTTGTTGCTGTGTTGTTCGTTTGATTTGACGCGCTCCCGTGAATGTTGTTACTGTGTTATTCGTTTGATTTGACGCGCTCCCGTGAATGTTGTTACTGTGTTATTCGTTTGATTTGACGCGCTCCCGTGAATGCTGTTGCAGTGTTGTTCGTTTGATTTGACGCGCTCCCGTGAATGTTGTTACTGTGTTATTCGTTTGATTTGACGCGCTCCCGTGAATGTTGTTACTGTGTTATTCGTTTGATTTGACGCGCTCCCGTGAATGTTGTTACTGTGTTATTCGTTTGATTTGACGCGCTCCCGTGAATGTTGTTACTGTGTTATTCGTTTGATTTGACGCGCTCCCGTGAATGTTGTTACTGTGTTATTCGTTTGATTTGACGCGCTCCCGTGAATGTTGTTACTGTGTTATTCGTTTGATTTGACGCGCTCCCGTGAATGCTGTTGCAGTGTTATTCGTTTGATTTGACGCGCTCCCGTGAATGCTGTTGCAGTGTTATTCGTTTGATTTGACGCGCTCCCGTGAATGCTGTTGCAGTGTTGTTCGTTTGATTTGACGCGCTCCCGTGAATGCTGTTGCAGTGTTATTCGTTTGATTTGACGCGCTCCCGTGAATGCTGTTGCAGTGTTATTCGTTTGATTTGACGCGCTCCCGTGAATGTTGTTACTGTGTTATTCGTTTGATTTGACGCGCTCCCGTGAATGTTGTTACTGTGTTATTCGTTTGATTTGACGCGCTCCCGTGAATGTTGTTACTGTGTTATTCGTTTGATTTGACGCGCTCCCGTGAATGCTGTTACTGTGTTATTCGTTTGATTTGACGCGCTCCCGTGAATGTTGTTACTGTGTTATTCGTTTGATTTGACGCGCTCCCGTGAATGCTGTTTCTGTGTTATTCGTTTGATTTGACGCGCTCCCGTGAATGTTGTTACTGTGTTATTCGTTTGATTTGACGCGCTCCCGTGAATGTTGTTACTGTGTTATTCGTTTGATTTGACGCGCTCCCGTGAATGTTGTTACTGTGTTATTCGTTTGATTTGACGCGCTCCCGTGAATGTTGTTACTGTGTTATTCGTTTGATTTGACGCGCTCCCGTGAATGCTGTTACTGTGTTATTCGTTTGATTTGATGCGCTCGTTTAGCAGTTCTGTGTTTGTTCTGCGGGTAGCTCGTATGCAGGTGGGACTCGTCGCTCAGGCTCCGCTGTCTCATAGGGACTCTGTACTCAGAACCATCACTATTTCAGTGGGGTTTACCGAAGAGAATTTATACCGCTTTGTCGGAAAGTCCAAGTGATTCACAAACATAATCCTCTAAAGTAATGACACACACTCTCACACACACACACTTTAAATGCGTCGGTGCAATTCGTCAAATAGGGGTTTAATTGGTAAAAAGGAAACTTTTTGGAGATGAGGAGTTACAGGCAGATGATCCTCCGAGCGAAAGCAAGCAGACCAATCGAAATACCTTTCAGAATAATCCATACTAATGACAGGATCCTGCTGAAAAGCAGGTGGTTTTTATTCTTATTTATTTATTTTATTTTTTGCATGTGTCAGTCTCTGGGGAAACATTTATTTAAAAAGCAAAGTTGTAAATTTGGCTCCTAACCATTAATCCTGTGTAAATGCCTTTCTCAAATATCTCAAGGAGTTGCTATTTTGTTCCAGTTGTTGTTTTTCTCGGGTGTAATAAGAGGTATGCGTGTCGATGTACCGTATTGTTTTTTTATGTTCTATATACCCGTCTATATATATATATATACTTAATACTGACTGATACATTGGCATGTCAAGTTCACGTTCAACATATGACACAACATATCATAATCAGACAATATAACAATAATAATATAATAGCTTGACATAATAATTAATTATAATAATAGCTAAACTACAGTTGTGCTCATCGCCAGCTCGTTGGCTCTTTGAGGTAAGTGCAGGTAAGCAGGTAAACGCTCGCTGTGAATTGTGATCCTGAGACCCCTGTTGGGTTTGCAGGGCTCTGATATTGAAGATCTTCAGCCCCTCCTTCCTCCCACAGCTTCGATGGACCCTGGCAATGACCCCTACCACTTCAGCTCTGACACGCTGCCCTCTGACCCCCGCTTCATGGCGACAGTTGCTAACGGTTTCGTGGGCACACGCGTGTTCGGGGACGTGATGCATGTGGGGGGGGTGTACAGCGGGGGGGTGGGGGTCTGTCACCGTGCCGATGTGCCCTCCCCCCTGGCAGTGAGAGTGAGGCTGGACCGAACTGAGTCCTCAGGGCTGAGGCAGCGATACACACTGGACACACGCGCAGGTACACACAGGAATGGGCAGCCCTGGGTCTCTCAACTGGGCTGTGGCTTTATCTCTGTACTCTCTCCAGGCTGGTTCTCTCGCTCCCAGTCCTGTGATGATGTCACTCTCTCTCTCCAGGCTGGTTCTCTCGCTCCCAGTCCTGTGATGATGTCACTCTCTCTCTCCAGGCTGGTTCTCTCGCTCCCAGTCCTGTGATGATGTCACTCTCCCTCCAGGCTGGTTCTCTCGCTCCCAGTCCTGTGATGATGTCACTCTCTCTCTCCAGGCTGGTTCTCTCGCTCCCAGTCCTGTGATGATGTCACTCTCTCTCTCCAGGCTGGTTCTCTCGCTCCCAGTCCTATGATGTCACTCTCTCTCTCCAGGCTGGTTCTCTCGCTCCCAGTCCTATGATATCACTCTCTCTCTCCAGGCTGGTTCTCTCGCTCCCAGTCCTGTGATGATGTCTCTCTCTCTCTCCAGGAGGTGCGAGGGTGGTCACTGATGCTCTACTGAGCAGTTATAGAGTTGAGGTGTCCAGACCAAAGAAGAGCGTAGGTCAGGTATGATATGAGAGAGAGAGGTCCAGGCTCAGTTCGAACAGAGAGAGCTCCCAGGAGGCTGGGTCGTTTATCACTACTATAGTGAGAGAGAGAGGTCCTGCCCCAAGAGAGCGAGGTCAGTGACACTACTACAAGAGTCCTCTCTCTCTCTCTCTCTCTCTCTCTCTCTCTCTCCTCAGCACCACCAGATGGCTGTTAGTTTCACATGACGTCTCTCTCTCTTAGTTCTCTCACTCTCTCATAGTCCAGAGCTGGGTCACTCACTACTCAGTACCTGTGATGAGGTCCACTCTCTCTCCAGGCTGGTTACATTCACGACCCGTCCTAACAGTGAGACAGTCAGGACTCCCACTACTACAGAGTGAGAGACTCTCAGGTCCACCACGAGAGAGACAGGTCTCTCCTCCCAACTACAGAGAGACGAAACAGACACCACACTCTGAGGAGGAGAGGAGATGAGAGTTAGATAGAGATAGATAGTAGAGAGAGCAGAAGGTATCCGACCAAGAGAGTGAGGGTCAGGACACTACACTACAGAGAGAGACCAGAGAGAGAGAGAGTGTGTGAAAAGAGGCCGGAGAGAAGACGACGAGCAGAGACAGAGACTATCTCTTGTCTGTCTCTCTCTCTCTCTCTCTCCAGGGTGGTTCACTCACTGTCAGTCCTGTGATGATGTCACTCTCTCTCAAACAATCTTGGCTCACCGCTCACACCCCAACCTGCTGGCCATGGAGCTGAGAATGGAGCGTCAGGTGACCCCCGGAGAGTCAATCACAGTGCAGCTCCAGAGCTCCTTCACCCCACAGAGCTCAGACATCGCCTTCGAACCCGGGCCAGACTACCAGGGGGGCAGGTGAGCGTGACGAGAGAGAGGCAGGGGAGAGACAGGCAGACAGACAGGCGGACAGACCGACACACACAAGCTTGTTGTTCTTCTTCTCTCAGGCACATCTACGGATGCACGTTAACCCCAGAGGTTCCGGGAGGACCCCAGCCCTGCATTCACTTGATCTGGACCCCACTGCCCGCCTCCCTCTCCCTCCCGGCCGCGCAGAGCAGTGCATGCTGGGTATTCCTGACCGCACTGGCCGACACCGCCGAGCGCGCTCAGAGCTGCTACTCCGAGGGGCTGGCTCTGATTGGCTCGGGGGACCTCCTCCCCTCCCACCGGCGGGCGTGGGCGGAGCTCTGGGCAGGAAGTGCCGTGCAAGTGAAGAGCCCCGCCCCGCTGCAGCAGGCTGTGATTGGCTGCCTGTACTACTTGCTGAGCGCGCTCCCTCCCCTGAAGCAGACAGACTTCCTGTTCAGTGGACTGAGCCCCGCAGGGCTGAGCAATGGGAGACGGGGAGAGGATTACTGGGGACATGTTTTCTGGGACCAGGTGAGCTGTAGACTATTGTACAGGAGGCTGGACGAGACAGGCTGGACGCTTCTCATTGAATATTGTACAGGGGGCTGGACGAGACAGGCTGGACGCTTCTCATTGAATATTGTACAGGGGGCTGGACGAGACAGGCTGGACGCTTCTCATTGAATATTGTACAGGGGGCTGGACGAGACAGGCTGGACGCTTCTCATTGAATATTGTACAGGGGGCTGGACGAGACAGGCTGGACGCTTCTCATTGAATATTGTACAGGGGGCTGGACGAGACAGGCTGGACGCTTCTCATTGAATATTGTACAGGGGGCTGGACGAGACAGGCTGGACGCTTCTCATTGAATATTGTACAGGAGGCTGGACGAGACAGGCTGGACGCTTCTCATTGAATATTGTACAGGAGGCTGGACGAGACAGGCTGGACGCTTCTCATTGAATATTGTACAGGAGGCTGGACGAGACAGGCTGGACGCTTCTCATTGAATATTGTACAGGAGGCTGGACGAGACAGGCTGGACGCTTCTCATTGAATATTGTACAGGAGGCTGGACGAGACAGGCTGGACGCTTCTCATTGAATATTGTACAGGGGGCTGGACGAGACAGGCTGGACGCTTCTCATTGAATATTGTACAGGGGGCTGGACGAGACAGGCTGGACGCTTCTCATTGAATATTGTACAGGGGGCTGGACGAGACAGGCTGGACGCTTCTCATTGAATATTGTACAGGGGGCTGGACGAGACAGGCTGGACGCTTCTCATTGAATATTGTACAGGGGGCTGGACGAGACAGGCTGGACGCTTCTCATTGAATATTGTACAGGGGGCTGGACGAGACAGGTTGGACGCTTCTCATTGAATATTGTACAGGGGGCTGGACGAGACAGGCTGGACGCTTCTCATTGAATATTGTACAGGGGGCTGGACGAGACAGGCTGGACGCTTCTCATTGAATATTGTACAGGGGGCTGGACGAGACAGGCTGGACGCTTCTCATTGAATATTGTACAGGGGGCTGGACGAGACAGGCTGGACGCTTCTCATTGAATATTGTACAGGGGGCTGGATGAGACAGGCTGATGCAGCATCTGAAATGTATCAGAATTACAACACATTAAATGATCAGTACTGCTTTACTTATTCTTATTTAACATAAGGTCAGAGTTTCATCCGCCTCTGTCCTCTCGCCCCCCCCAGGACACCTGGATGTACCCCCCCGTGCTGCTGTTCTACCCTGAGCTGGCTCGCGCCATCCTCAGATACCGGATCCACACACTCAGGGGTGCCGTACACAACGCTGCCCAGCATGGGCTCAAGGTGCAGGGGTGGAAGAGAGAGGGGGGGATGGGAGGAGCTGGAGGAGAAGACACGGGAGAGAGAGGGACTGGGAGAGAGAGGGAATGAGAGGAGAGCTAGAGGAGAAGACACGGGAGAGAGGGGGAATGAGAGGTGCATTCTGGGTCTGTCTCTGTGTTGGGTTCAGGGTTGTCTCTGTCTCAGGGAGTGAAGTTTGCCTGGGAGAGTGCAGTGACAGGGCAGGAGGTTTGTCCCGATGAGATTTACGGATTGCAGGAGATTCACATCAACGGAGACGTCTGCTTCGCCTTCCAGCAGTACCTGCACCTCACACAGGTACCATACCTGCCTATCCACCTGATTATACACCTGCCTGTACACCTGATTATACACCTGCCTGTACACCTGATTGTACACCTGATTATACACCTGCCTGTACACCTGATTGTACACCTGATTATACACCTGCCTGTACACCTGATTATACACCTGCCTGTACACCTGATTGTACACCTGCCTGTACACCTGATTATACACCTGCCTGTACACCTGATTATACACCTGCCTGTACACCTGATTATACACCTGCCTGTACACCTGCCTGTACACCTGATTGTACACCTGACTGTACACCTGCCTGTACACCTGATTGTACACCTGACTGTACACCTGCCTGTACACCTGACTGTACACCTGCCTGTACACCTGATTGTACACCTGCCTGTACACCTGCCTGTACACCTGCCTGTACACCTGATTGTACACCTGATTGTACACCTGACTGTACACTTGCCTGTACACCTGCCTGTACACCTGCCTGTACACCTGCCTGTACACCTGACTGTACACCTGCCTGTACACCTGATTATACACCTGCCTGTACACCTGATTATACACCTGCCTGTACATCTCTGTACACCTGTAACATTGGGCTAACATGTGGACTGAGCTATGTGGAACGGACATTGGACGGACATGTGGACTACATTGGTGGACTGACAATGGTGGACAGACGAATGTGACCTAATCTGTGGACGACCTACTGTTTACGGACCATGTGGACAATGGAGGGAGATGGGAGAGAGAGGGGACAAGTCAATTCCCCCAACATACCGAGATCTGGTCTCGGTCTCTCTCTCTCTCTCACACTCCTTCCTCATCTGAGTAGAGATAGACTCTCTCTCTCTCTCTCAGGTAGCGATGTGAGCGAGTCATTACCGACCCTCATCCAGTCTCTCAGGATCTCTCCCTGTTCAGTAAGGGGGGTGGCTGGGAGGTGGTACAAGGCATCGCTGATTACTGGAGCAGCAGAGTCACCTGGAACCAGGAGCAGGACTGCTACGACATCACCGGTGCGTCAGTGTGAGTGTGTCTGTGTCTGTGTCTGTGTGAGTGTGTCTGTGTGTGTGTGTTGTGTGTGTGTCTGTGTGAGTGTGTCTGTGTGAGCGTGTGTGTCAGTGTGTGTGTCTGTTCACACACCAGACACAGTCCCACTCACACTCACAGTCACCACCACATCACACACTCACACAGACATAGACACAGTCACACACACTGTGGACAGCCACACAGACATAGACACCAGTCACCACTCCACCCAGACACACACACTCACACAGACACATCGTCACACACACAGACACAGTCACACAGACACGTCAGTGTGTGTGTGTCAGTGTGTGTGTGTGTCTGTCTGTGTCAGTGTGTGTGTCAGTGTGTGTGTCTGTGAGTGTCAGTGTGTCAGTGTGTGTGTCTGTGTGAGTGTCTCTGTATCTGTGTCAGTGTGTGTGTGTCTGTGTGAGTGTGTCTGTGTGTCAGTGTGTGTGTGTCAGTGTGAGTGTCTGTGTGTCTGTGTCAGTGTGTCTGTGTGTGTGTCTGTGTCAGTGTGTCTGTGTGAGTGTGTCTTTGTGTGTGTCTGTGTGAGTGTGTCTGTTTGTGTGAGTGTCAGTGTGTGTGTGTCTGTGTGAGTGTCTCTGTATCTGTGTCTGTGTGAGTGTGTCTGTGTCAGTGTGTGTGCGTGTCAGTGTGCGCGTGTGTGTGTGTGGGGGTGTCTGTGAGTGTCAGTGTGTCATTGTGAGTGTCAGTGTGTGACCACTGTGTGAGTGGCACTGTATCTGACACAGTCACGACTCACCCAGACACAGTCATCACACACAGTCTTGTGTCTGTGTCTGTGTGTGTGTCTGTGTGAGTGTGTCTGTGAGTGTCAGTGTGTCAGTGTGAGTGTCAGTGTGAGTGTCTCTGTATCTGTGTCAGTGTGAGTGTGTCTGTGTGAGTGTGTCTGTGTGAGTGTGTGTGTGTGTGTGTGTGTTTCCGTGTGTGTCAGTGTGTGGGTCACACTGTCACCTGACAGTCACGGTCTCACAGTGACATAGACACAGTCAAACCCGGTGTGTCTGTGTGTGTCTGTGTGAGTGTGTGTGTGTGTGTGTGTGTGTGTGTGTCTGTGTGTGTGTGTGTGTGTGTGTGTGTGAGTGTGTCTGTGAGTGTCAGTGTGTCAGTGTGAGTGTCAGTGTGTGTGAGTGTCTCACCCACAGTCCACACCACCGTCACACACACACCCACACCTCACACAGTCACCACTCACAGAGTGTGTCAGTGTGAGTGTCTCTATATCTGTGTCAGTGTTTCAGTGCTGTGCCTCTGTCTGTGTCTCAGGTGTGATGCCTCCGGATGAGTTCCACGACAGTGTGAATAACTCTGTCTACACCAATGCTGTGGCTCAGGTGTGATGCCTCCGGATGAGTTCCACGACAGTGTGAATAACTCTGTCTACACCAATGCTGTGGCCAAATCCAGGTGAGACGGGGGCACTGTCTGGTAGTGAAGTCCAGGTGAGACGGGGGGGTGTCTGGTAGTGTAGTCCAGGTGAGACGGGGGGGTGTCTGGTAGTGTAGTCCAGGTGAGACGGGGGGGTGTCTGGTAGTGTAGTCCAGGTGAGACGGGGGGGTGTCTGGTAGTGTAGGGTTCCTGGACTCTTCTATAAGAGCTTCTCTCTTCATAACTACAACCGTTTCTTGGCTGTTAAGGTGAGGTGGTTGACAGTGTTGTGGCGGGTCTCTCTCTCCAGTCTGCAGTTCGCGGTTGACTTGGCGACCCTGTTACAAACCCCGCCCCCTAAGCAGTGGCAGGCAATCGCTGACAAGATCAAGGTGCCCTTTGACCCGGAGGAGAAATACCACCCCGAGTTTGACGGCTACCAGAAAGGAAAGTAACAGTCTTCTCTCTCTCTCACTCCTTCTCTCTCACTCCTCTCTCCCTCCCTCTCACTCCTTCTCTCTCACTCCTCTCTCCCTCCCTCTCACTGTCTCTCACTCCTTCTCTCTCTCCTCTTCTTTCCCTCACTCGTTCACTCCTTCTTCTCTCTCCATCACTTTCTCACTCCTTCTCTCTCCCTCTCTCCCTCACTGTCTTGCTTACTCTTTCTCTCTCCCCCTCTTCCTCCCTCACTGTCTCTCACTCCTCTCTCCCTCCCTCACTGTCTCTCTCCTCTTCTCTTTCCCACTCTTTCCTCACACTTTTTCACTCCTTCTTCTCTCCATCACTTTCTCACTCCTTCTCTCTCCCCCTCTCCCTCACTGTCTCTCCCTCCTCTCTCCCCCTCAGTCTTTCTCACTCCCCCTCCCTCCCTCACTGTCTTGCTTACTCTTTCTCTCTCCCCCTCTTCCTCCCTCACTGTCTCTCACTCCTTCTCTCTCCCTCTTTCTCACTCACTGTCTCTCTCATTCACTCACTCCTCTCTCTTCCCCTTCTACCAGTCACTCAGACCCTCCCATGCTCCTCTCTTAGCCCTGTCTCTCACTCTCTCCTCAGGTGACTCTGTAAAGCAGGCGGATGTGGTTTTGTTGGGGTTCCCCCTGGGGTACCCCATGAGTGCAGAGGTGCGGAGGAACGACCTGGTGCTGTACGAACCCCTCACTGACCCCGAGGGACCGGCCATGACCTGGGTGAGACCCTGCACTCCCCTCTCTCTCTGCCTCCGTGACTCTAGTGGACCTTCGTACTCCATGTCTTGACTGTCACATCCTGCATGATAAACACGGCCTTGAGATTCTCTCTCACTCTCTTCTTCTTTATCTCTCTATTTCTTCTTTCTCATTCTTGCTCTCTTCTTTGTCAATCTCTTTCTCTAATCTAATCTTTTTAGCAGATGCTCCAGATTGTGTTTGGGTCAACTCTGATACACCTGGGGGGACCCTACCTCTGTGTCTCTAGTGCTGAGATGGTTCTGTCTCCCTCCCTCCATCCCTCCAGGGCATGTTTGCGGTGGGCTGGCTGGAGCTGAAGGAGCTGGCTCGAGGACAGGCGCAGTTCAGGAAATGTTTCAACAACATCCAGGAGCCCTTCAAGGTAGCTGGGCTGGGCTTGGGGGGGCTGGGCTAGGGTCAGAGTTAGGGTTACCAGGGCTGGCGGGTGGCAGGTGGAGGGTGGAGAGTGGCGGGTGCAGGGTGGCGGGTGGAGGTATGGTGGAGACACCCGGGCCCACCTCTCACGTCCCACGGCCCACCGCCCACCTCTCACCGTGGCGGGTGGCAGGTGGAGGTCCCACCTCCCACGTCCCAGGGTGGGACCACCTCCCACCGACCCACCGTCCCACCCCCCACCGCCCCACCTACCACCTCCCCCCTGCTCACGTCCCACGTACCACCGCCCCACCCTCACCGGCCACGTCCCACCTACCACGTCCCCCGCAGAGTCCCTGGCGGGTGGTGGGTGGAGAGTGCAGGGTGCAGTGTGGTGGGTGGAGAGTGGCGGGTGCAGGGTGGAGGGTGGATGGTGGAGGGTACAGGGTGGCAGGTGTAGGGTGGAGGGTGGCGAGTGGATGGTGGTGGGGGACGAGTTCCGAGTGCATGGTGGCGGGTGGAGGGTGGAGGGTGGAGAGTGGCAGGTGGAGGGTGGCGAGTGGCGGGTGTCACACTTCACATTGTACCAGGTATCTGGAGATGCACTCCTCCAGTTGACATGAAACTTGGTCCGAACATGATTTCGAAGAGGGGCTGCAGAGGGGTGTCTGTCCATCTAGAGAACCCTTTTTGCGTTGGGGCTGCTTTCCAAAGCAGGGGCTCTGATTCCAGGTGCGGGCTGTCGATGTTGCTGGAGTGTTTGGGGATGATGCCGATATCTCTAACGCAGAGTGCTTGTTTCAGATCTGGAGTGAGTGTGCAGATGGGAGCGGAGCTGTGAATTTCCTCACAGGGATGGGCGGGTTCCTGCAGGTGGTTCTGTTTGGATACACTGGCTTCAGGTCTGTCAGACCCAAGGGGGGTCATTTCACTCCCTAAAACATGTTTAAATGTTTGAGTTTTAAAGAGTACAGAACCTTCAAATAAATCAATCTGTACTCCTCTATACTGTAACACAGCCCCCTGACTCTCCCTCAATCTGTACCCCTCTATACGGTAACACAGCCCCCTGACTCTCCCTCAATCTGTACCCCTCTATACTGTAACACAGCCCCCTAACTCTCCCTCAATCTGTACCCCTCTATACTGTAACAGAGCCCCCAACTCTCCCTCAATCTGTACCCCTCTATACTGTAACAGAGCCCCCAACTCTCCCTCAATCTGTACCCCTCTATACTGTAACACAGCCCCCAACTCTCCCTCAATCTGTACCCCTCTATACTGTAACACAGCCCCCAGCTCTCCCTCAATCTGTACCCCTCTATACGGTAACACAGCCCCCGACTCTCCCTCAATCTGTACCCCTCTATACTGTAACACAGCCCCCGACTCTCCCTCAATCTGTACCCCTCTATACTGTAACACAGCCCCCGACTCTCCCTCAATCTGTACCCCTCTATACTGTAACACAGCCCCCGACTCTCCCTCAATCTGTACCCCTCTATACTGTAACACAGCCCCCGACTCTCCCTCAATCTGTACCCCTCTATACTGTAACACAGCCCCCTGACTCTCCCTCAATCTGTACCCCTCTATACTGTAACACAGCCCCCTGACTCTCCCTCAATCTGTACCCCTCTATACTGTAACACAGCCCCCGACTCTCCCTCAATCTGTACCCCTCTATACTGTAACACAGCCCCCGACTCTCCCTCAATCTGTACCCCTCTATACTGTAACACAGCCCCCAACTCTCCCTCAATCTGTACCCCTCTATACTGTAACACAGCCCCCGACTCTCCCTCAATCTGTACCCCTCTATACTGTAACACAGCCCCTGACTCTCCCTCAATCTGTACCCCTCTATACTGTAACAGAGCCCCCAACTCTCCCTCAATCTGTACCCCTCTATACTGTAACACAGCCCCCGACTCTCCCTCAATCTGTACCCCTCTATACTGTAACACAGCCCCCAACTCTCCCTCAATCTGTACCCCTCTATACTGTAACACAGCCCCCGACTCTCCCTCAATCTGTACCCCTCTATACTGTAACACAGCCCCCGACTCTCCCTCAATCTGTACCCCTCTATACTGTAACACAGCCCCCGACTCTCCCTCAATCTGTACCCCTCTATACTGTAACACAGCCCCCAACTCTCCCTCAATCTGTACCCCTCTATACTGTAACACAGCCCCCAACTCTCCCTCAATCTGTACCCCTCTATACTGTAACACAGCCCCCGACTCTCCCTCAATCTGTACCCCTCTATACTGTAACACAGCCCCCAACTCTCCCTCAATCTGTACCCCTCTATACTGTAACACATCCCCCAACTCTCCCTCAATCTGTACCCCTCTATACTGTAACACAGCCCCCAACTCTCCCTCAATCTGTACCCCTCTATACTGTAACACAGCCCCCGACTCTCCCTCAATCTGTACCCCTCTATACTGTAACACAGCCCCCGACTCTCCCTCAATCTGTACCCCTCTATACTGTAACACAGCCCCCGACTCTCCCTCAATCTGTACCCCTCTATAATGTAACACAGCCCCCAACTCTCCCTCAATCTGTACCCCTCTATACTGTAACACAGCCCCCGACTCTCCCTCAATCTGTACCCCTCTATACTGTAACACAGCCCCCGACTCTCCCTCAATCTGTACCCCTCTATACTGTAACACAGCCCCCAACTCTCCCTCAATCTGTACCCCTCTATACTGTAACACAGCCCCCGACTCTCCCTCAATCTGTACCCCTCTATACTGTAACACAGCCCCCGACTCTCCCTCAATCTGTACCCCTCTATACTGTAACACAGCCCCCGACTCTCCCTCAATCTGTACCCCTCTATACTGTAACACAGCCCCCGACTCTCCCTCAAGTCTGTACCCCTCTATACTGTAACACAGCCCCCGACTCTCCCTCAATCTGTACCCCTCTATACTGTCTCTGAGCCCCAAACTCTCCATTTGTTTTCACTGCAGGATAAATAAGAACAGCCTGAACTTTGACCCCACGCTTCCAGATGACATCAGTGACCTCCAAATCACAGGGGTGTGTTACCTTGGCAACAAGCTGGACTTCACCTTCAGTAAAGAGGGGGTGTCAGTGTTGCTGGCGAGGGTGTGGGGACCCCAGCACTGCGCCCTGGAACTGGTGCTGACCCAGTCTGGGAAGAGCCTCCCTCTCAAACTAGGTACCAGAAACCCCAAAGAAACTCAGTGAATCTACTGGCAAGCGTTCAGACCAGAAGTCTTTCTCATTGCTCAGTCAGTACTTACCATGTTACATATAGTCACAGAACCGAGAGATATGAACTGTGCGATGTGATAGCTTCCTTCTCAAAAGTCACGACCCGGAGTCATCACCTGCAGAAACTCAGTGACTGAATTACACGGGCCTGTGACGGGGAATCATAGAAAGTATAGACATCAGTGCTATCATAGTACTTGATGTAATATGCCTGTAAACAATTTATTATATTTGATTTCACACTCCATAATTATCACTTATAGTGTCACACTGAAGATAGTTCAGACACTGATTCTCCACATAATATCACAGAACAGAGTATTATTACTGAATATCACACTGCAGAATATCACGACGCTGAGTATCACACTGCAGAATATCACGACGCTGAGTATCACACTGCAGAATATCACGACACTGAGTATCACACTGCTGAATATCACGACGCTGAGTATCACACTGCTGAATATCACGACGCTGAGTATCACACTGCTGAATATCACGACGCTGAGTATCACACTGCTGA
The DNA here is from genome assembly GCF_017654505.1 of Polyodon spathula. Lineage (NCBI taxonomy): Eukaryota > Metazoa > Chordata > Actinopteri > Acipenseriformes > Polyodontidae > Polyodon > Polyodon spathula. The sequence continues at coordinate 222,733 of NC_054552.1, read as the reverse complement.
ATATCACGACGCTGAGTATCACACTGCTGAATATCACGACGCTGAGTATCACACTGCTGAATATCACGACGTATCACACTGCAGAATATCACGACGCTGAGTATCACACTGCAGAATATCACGACACTGAATATCACACTGCAGAATATCACGACACTGAGTATCACACTGCAGAATATCACGACACTGAATATCACACTGCAGAATATCACGACACTGAATATCACACTGCAGAATATCACGACACTGAGTATCACACTGCAGAATATCACGACACTGAATATCACACTGCAGAATATCACGACACTGAGTATCACACTGCCGAATATCACAACGCTGAATATCACACTGCAGAATATCACGACGCTGAGTATCACACTGCAGAATATCACGACACTGAGTATCACACTGCAGAATATCACGACGCTGAGTATCACACTGCAGAATATCACGACACTGAGTATCACACTGCAGAATATCACGACACTGAGTATCACACTGCAGAATATCACGACACTGAGTATCACACTGCAGAATATCACGACGCTGAGTATCACACTGCAGAATATCACGACACTGAGTATCACACTGCAGAATATCACACACTGAATATCACACTGCAGAATATCACATTACCGAATATCACGACGCTGAATATCACACTGCAGAATATCACGACGCTGAGTATCACACTGCAGAATATCACGACACTGAGTATCACACTGCAGAATATCACGACACTGAGTATCACACTGCAGAATATCACGACACTGAGTATCACACTGCAGAATATCACGACACTGAATATCACACTGCAGAATATCACAACACCGAGTATCACACTGCAGAATATCACAACACTGAATATCACACTGCAGAATATCACGACACTGAGTATCACACTGCAGAATATCACGACACTGAGTATCACACTGCAGAATATCACAATACCGAATATCACACTGCAGAATATCACAACACTGAGTATCACACTGCAGAATATCACAACACTGAATATCACACTGCAGAATATCACGACACTGAGTATCACACTGCAGAATATCACGACACTGAATATCACACTGCAGAATATCACCTTACCGAATATCACGACACTGAGTATCACACTGCTGAATATCACGACACTGAGTATCACACTGCTGAATATCACGACGCTGAGTATCACACTGCTGAATATCACGACACTGAGTATCACACTGCAGAATATCACGACACTGAGTATCACACTGCTGAATATCACGACGCTGAGTATCACACTGCTGAATATCACGACACTGAGTATCACACTGCGGAATATCACGACACTGAGTATCACACTGCAGAATATCACAACACTGAATATCACACTGCAGAATATCACGACACTGAGTATCACACTGCAGAATATCAGGACAGCTGAGTAGACAGCTAGGAGAATGAAAGGACACTGCATATCACACTGCAGAATATCACATTACAAAGGACAGCTAGGAGAGTGAAAGGACAGCTAGGAGAGTGAAGACAGCTAGGAGAGTGAAAGGACAGCTAGGAGAGTGAAGACAGCTAGGAGAATGAAGACAGCTAGGAGAGTGAAGGGTGAGGGTTAGTGTAGCTGTAAGAGAGAAGTCAAATAGAAGATACAGGAAGTCGTTAGAATTAAGAGCAGGGGTATGATATGGGGAGGTGTGGAGCAGTTCAGTGCAAATACAAGCTGATGCGAGCACTGCCATATAGTCCAGTCTAGAGGAGAGATGCGAGGTTACTTAGCGTGTATCGCTACAAGCCTGCTCTGAAACGGGGACTCTGCATGTTTGATTTCTTCCCAGCCCTTAACCGAAGCGCACGCATGTATTTGTTCCTGTTTCAAGGCGGGCTTGTAGCAGTCTTGCAGTAGAGGCTTCACCCCGAATTGAGAGCTCCCTCAGCAGTGAGCCCGTGTGCCTTGCTGCTTCACGCGTAGAGTCAGTAAACACGCTCCTCTGTTCCAGGGACCCCCGTCTCCATTCCCGCTGAAGCTGCGCGGATCCAGAAGCAGGTGAGCTGCTGGCCGCTGTGACGATCCGGGCCGCAGGGAATCGCACCGGCGAATGGAGACTGCAGAAGCGCAATCTGGGGCTAATTAGTTCTGTGTTATATAGGTGTTGCTACTTTTACATCGAGTTGTATAACCGTATTAAAATAATAATAATAATAATAATAATAATAATTAAAAATACATTTACGTTTTGTCATCTTTAGTTCTTTTTCCTCCTTGTTTTTTCTCGCTGCCCATTCTCTGTTTATTGACCTTGTTGAAGTGCTTTATTTAGCCTCTCACTGCTCGGTCTGGGCTAAATCCGGCAGAACTGAACACCTATGAAATGACTGTGTTACTATTGAACACGACCGTAGATTCACGCTGCATATGAGTGATGTGTATTTATTTATTTATATTGTTTTCGCTGCAGTTGTCACAAACTAAAAGCGGTTGTTTACGTTATTTTGATCAAAAAAAAAAAAAAAAAAGTATATAGTTTGTCACGCTACAGAAAGTGGCTGAAAACCGGGACTTTTTAAAGATTTTAAACAAGGCTTCTCGACACGGGAACCCTTGGGACTGTGCCGGTAAACCGGGCCGTGTGGTCTCCCTGCTGGAGATGGGTCGCGCCTCCGTTACCGTGAGATCAGAAACAATCCGACTGCGGACTCCCGGCCTGCCGGGAAACAGGGCTTTAAACCGCGCTTGGGCGGCATGTGGGCAAAGCGCAGGCAGATTGGCTTGTTTGAATCGTTTACATTTCTTTCGTCGTGAGAGCTTTAATATATATATATAGGCCTGAGTCTATACATCCTCACAACAGCGGTCTCTTCAGCTTCCAGGGACGGGGTAGAGGCCAGTGAGACAGGGAGGGACGGAGGGATGTCCCGCTGCAGGAGTGCAGGGCTGGGCGGGTAAGGGGAAATGAAGGTATGTTTTAGGCAGGAGGCTGGGCCTGTTCCAGGATACAATTCAACGGCACAAATCGACTGGAAATAACAATAATAATAATAATAATAATAATAATAATGTTACTGCCCCAAAGCTAGTGCATTGTGCCTGCGCCGTAGACCGACACGTCTCAAAATGAAACACAGGCAGGCAAATGTTTCAGCCCCAAGCTAATTATATACTGGCTGGGACACAACCTGACAACGCTACACAAACATCGCTACACAACCTGACATCGCTACACAAACATCGCTACACAACAGCCTCAGCCACCCTGTGCAAAAATCTACAAGGGAAGTGAAGGATTGTGGGCGTTACCCTTCATGACGTGGAACCGTTTCGAGTAGCCGGTTGGTCATCGCCGTGATTGACACGTTTTGCCAAGACACCTGCCTCCGCCCCTTCGCAGTGACGTCAAGACATATGCAGTAGTCTGATTGGCCGCAGAAAGATTTTAAAGTTTGTGAACGGTTTGAGCGGGTCGGCAGCGGCAGGGGGGGAGATAAATGAATGAAAACTACAAGAATAAATATAACTTAATAATCCAGAAACAAACAAACAAACAGCAGCAAAACACGCCGACTGAGAGACGCGGGAGGTGCTGATTTTGTTTTTCGGGGTAAGGTAAGAGTAAGATATTTATATATTTAATGAGATTGGGGATTACGCCGCTGTGAATCCGGCTCTGATTATTCATGCTGATTTTGTTTTTGCATGTCGTTTCTAAATGCCGTGGTCTGTATTTGTGTGTAATTAATACTGGCGGATTTTTTTGCTTTACCGGCAGATCAGCAATTCAAGTTTATTATTTTGGAATTAGCGAAGTGTCTTTGAACAAAATCTGCTGAAATTGCATTCGTTAATTTATTTTTAACGACGACAGGGCGACCGTGGGAGAGACAGAAGCGCCTGAGTGGCCCGTGGATTCGCTTTTTAAAAGAATTGGTTTATATTCGAGTCATTTAATCGCAGTGACTTTAACACTGTGGCTACCCGAACAGCTCTGACAAACTGGATCGCAAAATCCAAATAGGCAGTAGCTTGTGTGTGTGTGTGTGTGTGTGTGTGTGTGTGTGTGTGTGTCGCATTCCCCTCTGAAAGCGGCACCCAGAGAGTGTGACGTGAACCTGTCCTGCTTGCTTCAGGAAGGGGAGACCCTTGAGTGTTAGGACTCGGGGACGGGGTAGAGGCCAGTGAGACAGGGAGGAAGGGATGTCCGGCTGCAGGAGTGCAGGGCTGGGCGGATAAGGGGAAATGAAGGTATGTTTTAGGCAGGAGGCTGGGCCTGTTCCAGGATACAATTCAAAGGCACAAATCGACTGGAAACTAGGCTGTTACTGTCTGGTACGTTCACCTGTACCTGTAGGGTTACCTTTCACAGCAGGGCTACGCTTGATTTCTTCATATCCAAGAGCTTGTGCGTGACCAGTGAACTCTCCTGATCTCTTACAGGAAAGGGCGACTCCCAGCATCCTGTTCAAAGCATGTCGGGCTTTGGGGTTGTGCATATGGGTGTTTAGTATTTAAACCCACCTAATCTTTTAAATCAGAGCAGATATTTCCACTCGACCCGTCATTAGTCCCAGTTGTAATGGTGTGTCTTCTCTGTGTGTGTGGTCTGCAGGGGGAGCCATGGACACACTGTCGAAGGACACCAGCTCCTTGCTGGAGGTGTTTGATCTGAAGCTGAAAGAGTACGTGAATGATGTGGAGAACAACCACATGGTCTGGCTGCTGGAGATCCAGGAGGAGGCCAGCAAGATGTTCTGCAGGTACAGGGTCTAGGGTGCCAGGGCTGTCCAGGGTGCTGGGGCTGTGCCCGGATCCAGGGTGCTGGGGCTGTGCAGAGAAACCTGCTTGTTCACTTCATGATTCACTAGTCTGCTTTCCAGTTGTTTAATGCTTACATGATGAATTGAATGGCTGCTTTAGCTGCAGGATACTGAGGTTGTGTACCGTGTTACTCTTCAGTGATGAGTAAATAGCATTGTGTTGGTATTAAATACAGTAATCATCCTCACCCCTTTGCTATATCAATGAAGTAAATACTGAATCGCAAGTGACCTGCATGTTGCAATGCACATGGAATCTTGTATTAATCTCCCATCGTCTCTCTGATTTCAAATTCTGTGTATTAACCCCAACAAGTCTCTGTCCGATTTCAATGCTGTGTATTAACCCCCTCCCCTCTCTCTGTGATTTCAGTGCTGTGTATTAACCCTCCCTCGTCTCTCTGTGATTTTTCAATTGTGTATTGCCCCCCCCCTCGTCTTTCTGTGTATTAACAACCCCCCTTGTCTCTCAGTGATTTCAGTTCCGAGCCCGAGTTGATGCCCAAGACCCCCTCCCAGAAGAGAAAGGGCCGAAAGAGGCTGTCTGTGGGTGGGAGTGGGACCCAGAACGCCAACAAGAGGCGGTAAGGAGCCAGCAGTGTGTTCATCTTCATGCACTAGACCAGCCTTTCATCTTCCTGCAGGGCCTGCATTCCAATCTGGGGTGCGCTAGACTAGCCTTGAACCTCTGGGGGCCTGGCTGTCAAGTTTGATTATATTGATCAAAGCTGCTAGTCTGCTACTGTCTGTAGTCCTCTGAATTTGCATGTGAAGATGTGTTTTTTTCCTAAATATCATTCTCTTTGCTCCAGAATCTCCAAGGGCAGGCGGAGCAATGTGCGTCGCTCCTCCTCGATGAAGGTGCAGGTCCTCGGCTTGCTGGCAGAGGATGTGGAGCAGGGGTGGGAGACAGAGGGGGCCAGGCCCAAGAGGAGCACCCGCAAGGCAGCCCCCTTGGACTGCGAGGCAGGGGCAGCCCTGGTGGAGAGCAGAGTCCCCCTGGTGGAAATCAGCAGTGTGGAGCGCCGGTCTGCAGAGCTTGCCCAGCAGGAGGGGGAAGCGTCTGCCTCCACCAAGACCTCCAGGCTGCTGCCTGCCCCGGGAGCATCCTCTCTCAGCGTGCCTGCAGTGGGAGCCCCTGTGTCGGGGCACAGCGAGGGCTCGGGGCGCAGCGTCTCCAAGCTGCCCATCGCAGAGTCAGGCTCGTCTACGTGCCAGAGCGGCGACGCCCCCAAGTCTCACAAGCGGGCTTCTCGGTCCTCAGTGAGGCGCTCGATCGGGGGCCAGCGGTCTCTGCTCAGCATCCGAGAGAGCATGACCCGCGAGTCCCTGCGCAGGGCCAGCCGCCGCTCCTTCCTCAGGAAGAAGGCTCTGCTGGAGTCCTCAGTCTCCAGCACTGTGAGCGGTGAGTATCGGAGGAGCAGCGGGGTGCATGCTGGGTTAAACACTCCCAAGCAATCCAATCTAGAACGCGCCCTCCCAAACAATCCTATCTAGATCATTTGTTTTGGTGTTTAATTGTTTGCAATAAAGGAGTAAAGTGCAGTTAGATCATTACCCACATTTCTGTCAAATACTGTCTGAAATGCATCAGTGTCAAGAGAATCGTTCTGGTAGCTCGGATTACTTCTAAACTGTTTATATAGCTGTTGGGCTGTCTGGTCAGGTGACCGGCAACACCAAGAACACCGGCATCATTGAGCCAATGCTGCAGGAAGCAAAGAGCGGTGACCAGGGGTTCTGCTTTACTAACGTCTTCCGTGTGTCTGCTCTTCCTGTAGGGAAAAACGATGCTGAGGTCACTGAAGAGGGGCAGGAGGAGGTGAAACAGTGAGTGTTCCGTGTTTTTCATATTAAAACATACGTTCTACTTGGGGTTCAATTGTTTCATTTAGAGTAGAGGAATCTTATTTAGCAGATGCCTTTATCCAGGGTGACTTAGAGACCAGGGTGTGTGAGCCATGCATCAGCTGCAGAGTCACTTACAACAACGTCTCACCCCAAAGACGCAGCACAAGGAGGTTCAGTGACTTGCTCAGGGTCACACAGTGAGTCGGTGGCTGAGACTGGATTAGAACTGGGGACCTTCTGGTTACAAGCCCCTTTAACCACTGGACTTCACAGCCTCCTGTTAGAAAATATTCAATATTCTGCTTTCTGTTCTGTTTCAGTGAGGAGGCTGTGCCTGCTGCTACCCCAGAGACTCCTGTCCCAGTGGTGGAGGTAAGCAGGCTTTCTTCAACTCAGCGTGGAACTGGGCACTGAGCTGCAGTGAGAATTCGCACCACAGATGCCTTTAGTTTTCTTTCATTAATCCTTTTGACGAACGATTCTGTAAAACCAAAGGGAGGTGGAATGAGCTACCTCAAGTGCCATTTTACATTTAGGAAATTCTGAGATTGTTTGTTCCTGTGAAAATTATGTACCATCCATCATCCATTGTCACATCTATCCCTGCTTTATTTCTTCTAAATAATGGGCGCCTGTCCTCTGCAGATCGTGGAGTCCCCTCCCAAACGCCACTCCAGCCGGCTGGCCACCAGGAGCAGCACCCAGGCAGCAGAGTCCAGCCTGGAGGCACAGAGCCTGCCCTCTGTGGAAGGTGCCAGAACCACTCTCTCTCTCTCTCGCACCCTCTCTGTGTCTGTCTCCCTCCCTCGCTCTCTCTCACTCTGTCCCCCTCTCTCAATCGCTCTGTGTCCCATAATGCTTTTCTTTTTTTTTTTTTTTTTTTTTTTTTTACAGACTGCAATCCGCAGAAGACAGATGAAGCTCAAACAGATCTTGGGTAACTTCTTTGCGTCCCTCGCAGCAGTGAAGCGCTTTGGTCAGTATTCCAAATGCTCGGCTAATGTTTCGATGTAACACCCCTGCTCTTTGCTCCTGCCCCTGCAGACGGAAGACCAGCTGCAAGCGTCCTGTGAACGAGGTGGAGAGCAGTGCTGGGAGAGGTGCTCAACAGGACGAGGGCTCCACCAGCCCCAAGAAGAAAACCCCCTCCCCTCCCAGCAGGACCCAGAGTGTAAGGCAGCCCCCACAGACAGAGCATGCTAGGCAGCCGCTTCAGGGCTCAGTTAGGGAGGGGTGCACACGTTTAACCAGGAGCACCAAGCAGGTGAATTGCAGTGTGGAGAGCAGTAGGAAGGAAACGTGTTCAGGAAGCTGCAGTGGATAAGTGTGTCTAGGCAGGGGATGTGAGATTTTTTTTTCGTAATTTCAGTTTGGTTTCAGTGTTTTGCTAGTCCTGCTGCGCCCTGTTTTAAGGTGATTTTTGTTAATTGTGAAGTGAAATGAACTCTCTAATCTCTTTACACTTTCCCTGCTGCTGCTTAGCATGGATATCTTCTGTCCACCAGGGGAGTTTATTATACCACCTGCTTAGGGAAGGGTCACGTCACTCCCCCCTCTTTTCCTTAGCCTGTATAAATTGAAACTCAAATCCTGACTGTGCACATGAGTCCCAAGCAACGCCAAGAAACTTATTGGAGACACTTTTTCCAGCTGTTTTTAACTTGCTGACTTGCTCAGATATTTAGATGGCTGTTTTGCTAGTAGAGTAGATGGTATTTAAGTGCTGGGCTGGTGTAACCTTGTCTCCTCTCTCTCTCTAGGTGATGAAGCCCCACATGAAGTCCTTCCTCCAGACTGTGCAGAAGAACCAGCTGCTCATGACCCCCCTCTCTGTGGGCCGCTCCACTGTCGTCAAGTCATTCATCAAGCGCACCACCCCCCTCAAGGTGGACCTCAAGGTGAGGTCTGCGTGGAGAAAATCAACTGGGGACTGGGAGGGAATTTTTCAATTCTCTATATATATATATTTAAGTGGATTCCTACCTCATTAAGTAACTGTTGTGACTTTTTTCCTTTCATTGCAGACTGGTTCTGTTGTAAGTACCTCATCTTTTAATTTCAAAGGGATATTTATTTGACACTATCCAGTCTTCATGGGCATAAACTTGAACTCTGCATTGGTGTCTGAGCTTGGCTTCTTCACTTTGCAATAGCAGTCTTTTATTTTACATCGATGTAGTGATTTGTCATTTTTAAATGTGCCTTCACTGCAAATCTCAGTTTTATTGTTGCCCTGTTCAGAACTGGGGCAGTTCAGTTTATGCCCAGGCTTACCCTCACCATACCTAACATTCCTCTTGAGTTTCACGCTGTGTGGGTGGCACTGTTCACTGTACCAGGGGGTACAGCGCTCCCCTTTAGAACAACGTGGGTGAGACTCGAATTACTGTTCCACCTTCTAATGAGAACACTAGTGCTGGTGCATTGCAGGGGCACTGCGCCAGCCCGGCATTTATAACGGGAGCTCTGTCCAGCTGCACAGCCTGGGTTTGGGGGCACCAGGGTTCTCCCTTGGATGCCAGTTCATGTTTTCTAACCGCCCCCCCTTCCCCCCCCAAAACCAGGTGTATCTCACAGGCTAATTAAACTCACTTGCCAGTGAATTAACACATCTCCCGCTGCTGGCATCCGCTGCACCTGAGACTGCTCTGTAGTTCACAGCACCAACCTTTAATACCACCTGGGTCTGAGGCTCTTTGAGGGAGGCTTGGGGGAGGGGCTGAGGTGTATTCTTGACTAGCGGGACCTGTCATGCATTGATCACGTCACACGGCACGGTGAATGCTCATCGGCCTCCAGCAAGCTCGTTTCATTGAGCGCTGGGAGCTGCAGCTGGCCCAGCTTTGCTTGGACTGCAGTTCTGTAATGCGGTGTGCGTCTCTGCAGGAGAAGGAGAGGCAGCGTCTGGAGATGCTGAAGAAGAAACAGGAGCAGGAGTTGGAGAGGAAGAAGAAGCTGGAGGAGGAGAAGAGACGCAAGCTGGAGGAGATGAAGAGATGAAGAGGTGGGGGGGGGGGGGGGGGCTTCCCTGAGAGAGACTTTGTCGAAAAAGTTCAGGGACCCTTATGTAATCTGTAAAGTAGTGGGTCCCATTAACGACGAGCTCCACTGAGAGAGGGGGGGGGCCGTCCTATTAACGACTGAGGGGTGAGATGGGGGGGGTGGGGGGCAGGGTAATCTCTGCTCCACTGATTAGTCTCTTCCCTCCCTGTTCAGGAAGCGTGAGGATCGCTTGCGTAAGGTGATTGAGGCTCGAGAGAGGGAAGAACAGAAGGAAGAGGAGAAGAAAAAGAAAATTGAGCAAAAGTTTGCTCAGTTTGATGAGAAGAATGACAAGGTGAGCTTGGCCACTCCTGGGGTATAAATCACTTTGAGACCTCTGTACCCCTGGATCCACAGGACCTGGGTGGCTTTACTGTGTCGGCTAGTGCCTTCGTCAGTGCCTTTCACTGAGGTTGGAGCTGATGCAAACATCCTATCTTTTTTTTTTTGTGCTGTAAAATGCTTAGCTGTGTCTTATCCTGACTTGGGTGTAGGGTTATCCTATCTAAGCTGGGTTGTAAATCTCCCCTCTAGCTGCGCGAGGAACGGCTGGTGGAGGAGAAGGCAAAGAGGAAAGTGATCACCAAGAAGACTGAAGAGGTGGAGAGCCGGCGCAAACAGGAGGAGGAGGCACGCAGGAACAAGATCCAGGCTGCTGTAAGAACCGTCCCGCACAGGCACTGCTGCGAGTGTGGCTCTGTTGTTTACATGCTGTTCCTGTATTTCACTGTGATGGCAGGATCTGGATCGTAGGTCAGTTCAGACTAGCTGGGTTCAGGTTTATTCTACAGATTTGATTGGCACGATCTTTTAATACATGCTAAACTATCCAAATATTAAACTTGTATGTGGTCTAATCATGCCTGTGAAATGTTGGTACAGCAGTAACTGCACAAGCTTGATATAGCCACAGTGTTGGGATCGACCTCAGGCGTCTTCATAGCAGCCATGGGCGCTGCATTACTTCCATCCCTGCTAAATATAGTGAAACGCCCACAGTGCAGAGAGAGACAGAGCAGATCTGTGGCTGCTTCAAGCCGTTGCTCTCGTTGCAGGAGGAGGAGGAGCGACGGCTCCAGGAGCTGAAGAAGCGTGAGGAGGAAGAGGAGCTGGAGCGCAGCAGGAAGCTGGCAGAGGCCCGCAGGCTGCAGGAGCTGGAGAGGAAGAGGGAGCAGGACAGGATCCAGGCAGAGAGGTGAGACTGTGGGAGAGAAGAGCATGTTTGTTTCCAAAGAGATATTCAGGGGGGTGTGACTGGTGCACCATTACAGATAATTAATATCCCCTCCATACCTCCCTGTGTGGGGAAGGCTGGCTGTGCTTTCAGTCCCCTGAACTCTCTTTGTTCTCTCCCTGCGACAGGGAGCGTGAGCGAGCAGAGAAAGAGAAGGCAGAGGCCCTGCAGAGAGAGGTGGTGCGCGCAGCCAGAGAGAATCTTGCTCTGAAGGCAGCAGAGGAGAAAGCGAGGCTGCACAAGGAGGCAGAGGAGAGGAGGAAGGTAACACAGTGGCAACGCAAAGAAAGTACAGGGACACGTTTCAGCGTGGAGTCCTTGAGACGAGAGGACGGTTCAAGCACCCCCCCTGCCCATCCTGTCAGCTGTGTCTGTGCGCACAGTGCGCCCTTGTGTCAGGAATCAGTAATTCACTAGTTTGGTTCATTAACCATTCGGCCATATTGACAGGAAATTGTACAAGTACTATATCTTACTGTAATAAAGGCCTTTCACTAATTTGCTGTTTGTCTGTCTTTCATTTGACTTTTTAACCCTGTGTCTCCTCACCCTCCTGTGTTGATTCCTCTGTCTCCTGTGTGTCTCTGTCTATTGATCTGTGTCTGATTCCTCTCTGTATCGCTATTGATTCTTCTCGCTGTGTATTGGTGTCCAGGAGGAGCAACGTCGGGCAGAGCTGGAGCTGCAGGAGAAGCTGGCCAAGGAGAAGCAGGTGGCTGCAAAGATCCTCAACGTCACGGTCGACATTGAGGTGAGAAACATCTCGCTCGGCCACACGCAACACACGCTGCAGAAGAGAATGCCCAAGGGGGGGCCCGAGGCCGCTCAGCCCGTCAGAGCTCGTCTGATTCCTAGCAGCTCGAATTGTCAAGTTGGGTCTTAAAGGATCCCAGTGCTGTAGCTACAACTACCTGTCTGGGTACCTGTCTCGCTCTCTCTGAACAGTTAGTGCTAACGGAGCTGTCCTTCTCTCGGGTTTATACAGCTGACAGTGTTGTGCACTGGCACTGCGTATCAGCCACTGTTTTGTATGGAGAGTTCACTTGGACTGCTGATCGCTGAATAAAGCCCTTTCTACCCAGCAGCACGAGAACGGGGCCAGCGAGTCTGTCCGTAACCAGCAGGTGCTAAATGTCACTGTGGACATCGAGGTAGGCAGGGAGTCTGTCTGTGCGTCTCACTCTTTATAGGAGCGTGCGCTGTGGCTGGGGTCTCCACTGCTCTGATCACCCTGCACGCTTACTCTGTGTGTGTTTTTATGCTGCACTGTGTGGCGGGCTGGTTTGCTCGTCCCATTCACACCTCGTGCTCTTGGCTGCCTCTGCACTTCGTTTCTCAGCTGCATCGGCTGGATTCCTTTTTCTTTCTGGGGAGAAAGGGGTGTGTAAGGGGGTTCCCCTCTTTGGGAGGAGCAGGAGTGGGATATCCCCATGCTGGGAGGAGCAGGGAGTGGGATATCCCCGTGCTGGGAGGAGCAGGGAGTGGGTTATGTATTGCGCGCACACACACAAAGGAAACTGCTTGTTTGAAGTCTGAGCTAGTTTAATGTTCCACACTGCATTTATCCTCTATGAAAGTTTGCAGCTGGTTTCAGACTGCCTTGCCTAAGGGTAACGCTGGGCAGTGCTGGATGAATCTGGGTCTGAGACGAGCTATTTATTCCAGTTCTGTATGCCTTCGTTCAGTTTGTAAACTTTGCTTTGTCACTTCAGAAGTGCTGTGCTTTTATTTCCTGCCTCTTTAGAAATCTCCTCAGTCCTACCAGATGACTCCCAAGGGTGGCAACGTGCAGAATTTGGATGCCGATGATTATGGGATGGATCTGAAAAGTGATGATTCGACAGACGATGAAGGGGAGCCAAAGAAGCCCCTCCCGTCCTGGGCTGAGGGTGAGTGGAGCCTGCGGGGAAGAGGGGGGAGTGGGCTGAGGGTGAGAGGAGCCTGCGGGGAAGAGGGGGGAGTGGGCTGAGGGTGAGTGGAGCCAGGGGGGGCGGGGGTTTCAGGGCCTCTGGATTGCTGGGTTTGTATCTTAAAAGAATATTCAACTTGAAATGAAATTACCAATGGTTAGGCTGGAAGTCATTGTTGTTTTCACTGTTCGATTCCTAGTTGAAACTTTTTTTTTGTGAAATACAAATGCAGAACTCCAAAAATGTCAACTAGTCTTATTTTTAAAAGCCTTCGTCCCAGGACTAATCTTAAGTCTTCTCCAGGCAAGAGGCTGAACCAGGCAGTCATGCACCAGTACTACAACCCCATTGATCTGGAGAAACGCTTCCGCACGGTCCTGCCAATCAAGCTGGAGGAAATCTTCTGCAAGAGCAAACCACGCTACTTCAAACGCACCAGCTCCGCGGTATGGCACTCCCCGCCCAGGGGGCACAGCAATGCCACCAGCATGGGCACCTACTCCCTCAGCAAGTTCTAGCAGCGCGGGGGGGGGAGACTCCCGCTGTACTGCAGGGTCATGCTTTGCTGTGAGTTTAATAAGACACACCTGAGCGTGTGACACTGGCTAATCAAGCTCGTAGTGGAACTTGGAATGGAGGTGAATCCGCTGTGCAGTCTCAACTACTGTGTCTGTTTGTTTAGACTGTAATACACGATAGAGTTCCTTCATTATTATTTTTGACAGAGTAAATGTTTAAGTTTAAAGATGAGGCGAATGTGAATGAGTTGTAATACTTGAAGAAAGAACCCTCAGCTTGGAGTTGTGCTGTCCTTCAAGAATACGACCCTTCATCTGTTTTGCTGTGCTGCACTTGTGTGTGTCTGCCTGTATTATAAAGGATGCATAGCCTGTCTTGAGGCTGCATCTCCGCTATATATAAATATCTATCTCTAATTTGTGTGTGGTGTTGGTAAATTGAGTATCGCGGCGCTAGTTTCAGAAGTGTGGATCTTCCAGGGAATATCTTTGCTGCGAGGTCCTGCTTCTCTTGCGAACGTTGTTGACCTTCATGAACGATATGGGTGGAAGAGGCTAGGCTGGGTTTGATTGTGAGGTGCAGCGTCTGTGCATCTTAATCTTTCATTGTGTATGTGTGTGCGTGCCTCGGTCGTTCACTGTCGCTGTCTGTTTTATTATTTTTGTACCCCCCTCTCGTTTTACTTTTCTGACTGATTTTAATAAAGTTTCTTTTGAGTAGAATGTTTGCTTTTTTTTTCTTCTTGATTTTCAGATTACAGGAGTTGCAATGATTGAAATCTGGATTGAAGGTGGAGTCAGCTGTAGTGTGTGAGAGAGGCACAGGTAGAATACTGTACCTGACCGGTCTCGTCTGTAACTGAGCTGTGACCAGTCTCTCCTGTAATGGAGATGTTAGAAACAGATCAGTCAATGGTTCAGATCCTACTTGAAGAACATAGAGGAAAGCAAGCTAGAAACAAAAAATAAATATTTCAAATCTTTTAAACTTGACTGAATCTACTTTATTACATAGTCTGAAAATGATGTCTCCCTCTCCTTCCATTAGTCACCCAGTACTAGTGCCTGAGGTGCAGTTCCCTCATCCAGCACTAGGGGGAGGATTGCTTTGCTCTGAGACAAACCACAGAGATCACCTAACTAGACTCTATATTCCCAATGTGGATGACCTCAGAGACTTCCAGTAACTCCAACAGCAAACAAGGGAGGCGGTCGTGCGACTACTTGAGCAATGCCCTTTAGACTGCTGGTACTGTTCACATGAGCAACGCCCTTTAGGCTGCTGGTCACTGTTCACATCAGTCGAATAGAAACCACACAAACTTCTGCCCTAGAGTAATTTGAACAGGTTTGTTTTGATGAGTAACTTCCTGTTCAACCTTCATGAAAATGTACTAGCCTGCTTTTGGCTTCTTTAACACATAATCACAGCCAGACAGGCCAGCCACAGCCAGGCAGCTGCGCAGTTAATTACACCCAGGTAGATGTGGGACTGTGACAAGACTGGGTTGGACTCCCCGCATGGCTGTGACTGCAATACTGTGCTAATGATAGAGAGAAGGGAGCCAGTTACAGACAGGGTAGCTGGAAAGCAAGATAAACAGCCTTGCCACTAAACCTGGATCTGGGAGAGCTAGTCTGAGGCAGCTTTGCTGTATCAAACCCCAGGTCTCCCTGGTGTGCTGTTCAGCGGACTGAAACCAAGTTCAGAGCTGCAAAGTGCATTCATGTTCCCTCAGCGTTACAGAAATATGATGTATCTTTTTAACTCCCACTGTCTCGTGGGAGCAGAGTGCTTAAAATTACAGATCACAAAACACAGTAAGAGGAGACAGTGTACAAGACACTGACGGAGATCTCCTGTTGTAAAAAACATGTCTGGACCAGCATTGCTGCTAATAAACAAAAAACAACCAAACAACTGGAAAAACCCTGAAATAACCCAAACCTTGCATGTAACAAAGCAATAAAGAGGTAAGGATGGTTTTACTGAATGTTTTTTTGGTGGAGTTAGAAAGGGGGCCCGTGTTGAACAATATGATACAGATATCCAGACACACCCAGTGTGGAGAATGCACTGATAGTACAGGACTGAGCCTGTCCTGCATCACAATGACTTGGCACTTTCTTATGCTGCTCTCAGGGATATACAGGCTCAGAGGAGGAGTCCTGAGCAGCAACAGGTCAGGGAAAGCAGGTGGCTTTGGGATAAGCGGCTGGGTGTGTTTCTGGCAAGAGAGGAGAGGAAAGTGCACGAGAACCAGAGCCACAGAGAAACTGGAGTGTCATCGGCACAAGACAGTCCTTCCAGATACTCACTGCCATGCAACCAAGGGGACAGTATCAGTGAACACACCCACCCTGAGCAAAGCCCAGCTACAGTGTCAGAACCATTCAGACATTCGAAAAATCCACAGCGAGACGAGCTCGGCCGGTTCCGAGCAGCTGATGGATCTCACAACTTTGTCAAGTCGGGTCTTAAAGGATCCCAGTGATTCTGCCTTCTTAGTATGACTAAGTAACCCATCCCATCCCCTCACCGCTCTCTGTGTGAAGAAGAGTCTCCTTCAGCAACATGACTAGGTAACCCATCCCATCCCATCACTGCTCTCTGTGTGAAGAAGAGTCTCCTTCAACAACATGACTAGGTAACCCATCCCATCCCCTCACCACTCTCTGTGTGAAGAAGAGTCTCCTTCAGCAACATGACTAGGTAACCCATTCCATGCCCTCACCACTCTCTGTGTGAAGAAGAGTCTCCTTCAGCAACATGGCTAGGTAACCCATCCCATACCCTCACCACTCTCTGTGTGAAGAAGAGACTCCTTCAGCAACATGACTAGGTAACCCATCCCATCCCCTCACCACTCTCTGTGTGAAGAAGAGTCTCCTTCAACAACATGACTAGGTAACCCATCCCATCCCCTCACCACTCTCTGTGTGAAGAAGAGTCTCCTTCAACAACATGACTAGGTAACCCATCCCATCCCCTCACCACTCTCTGTGTGAAGAAGAGTCTCCTTCAGCAACATGACTAGGTAACCCATTCCATGCCCTCACCACTCTCTGTGTGAAGAAGAGTCTCCTTCAGCAACATGACTAGGTAACCCATCCCATCCCCTCACCACTCTCTGTGAAGAAATGTCTCCTTTCCTCTGTTCTGAGTCAATCTCCCCTTCATT
The DNA here is from genome assembly GCF_017654505.1 of Polyodon spathula. Taxonomy (NCBI): domain Eukaryota; kingdom Metazoa; phylum Chordata; class Actinopteri; order Acipenseriformes; family Polyodontidae; genus Polyodon; species Polyodon spathula. The sequence continues at coordinate 206,196 of NC_054552.1, read as the reverse complement.
TCTGCATGTAGCTGGCAGTGTTGTTTGATGCAATGCCGTGACGAATTCTCTCCTGTCTGTCAGATGAGATGAGGCTAAGGTTCTAAAGCCCTGAATGCAGATAAGCCTGGCTCTTGTGCCTAGTGGTTAAGCTGCTCGTTTGCGATGCGTGGGGATGCCGGTTTGCGCCCAGAGAGTGGAGAGGGTACGGAGTGGGTTGCCTGGGTTAATCTAGCCATGCTGCTGAATCACTGTGATGCTCAGTTACAACAGGCTCCCAGTGTACAGGTGTTTAAATGACAGCCCTAATGATATCACAGAGTCGCGGCACCAGGCGCTTTCCTCAGCTGCATTGTGGGATGCAGGTGGGGGCTCAGTCTGGGTGTGGCTCTGTCTGGGCATGCTGGCATTCAATCACCTGTTCATTATATAGATCTGTGGCTAGCCAGTAATTATACATCAAGCAGCATCACCCACACAGCAAGTGACTCTCAAAACACCAGAGCCCAAACGCTGATCTGCTTGACTCAGCCTCTTCTAGTTTCAATAACACTGATGAAGGCACTAGAGCCCAAACGCTGGTCTGCTTGACTCAGTCTCTTCTAGTTTCAATAACACTGATGAAGGCAACAGCAATCTTGTATAACTAATACAACCCCTATAAAGGTTTATAGCACAGTGACAGCACAGCACCGTGTGATACAGCACAGTGATAACAGCAGTGTTAACATAGCACAGTGTGCTAAAACACAGTGACAACAGCACAGTGTGATGCAGTGCAGCACAGTGACAACATAGTAAAGCACAGAGAGGTCTGGTAAAGCATAGGGAAGCATTGTAAAGCACAAAGAGGACTGGTAAAGCATAGGTTAGCATTGTAAAGCACAGAGAGGTCTGGTAAAGCATAGGGAAGCATTGTAAAGCACAGAGAGGTCTGGTAAAGCACAGGGAAGCATTGTAAAGCACAGAGAGGTCTGGTAAAGCATAGGGAAGCATTGTAAAGCACAGAGAGGTCTGGTAAAGCATAGGGAAGCATTGTAAAGCACAGAGAGGTCTGGTAAAGCACAGGGAAGCATTGTAAAGCACAGAGAGGTCTGGTAAAGCATAGGGAAGCATTGTAAAGCACAGAGAGGTCTGGTAAAGCATAGGGAAGCATTGTAAAGCACAGAGAGGTCTGGTAAAGCATAGGGAAGCATTGTAAAGCACAAAGAGGTCTGGTAAAGCATAGGTTAGCATTGTAAAGCACAGAGATGTCTAGTAATGCATAGAGAAGCATTGTAAAGGACAGAGAGGTCTGGTAAAGCATAGGGAAACATTGTAAAGCACAGAGAGGTCTGGCAAAGCATAGGGAAGCATTGTAAAGCACAGAGAGGTCTGGTAAAGCATAGGAAAGCATTGCAAAGCACAGAGAGGTGTGGTAAAGTGTGGTAGATGCACTGTAAAGCACAGAGAGGTCTGGTAAAGTGTGGTAGATGCAATGTAAACCAAAAGAAAAGCAAGGGGGTGAAAGTACAACATGACCGGCAGATTTCCTGTGCTAAACTCAGCTTGTATAAGAGAATGCGTTCCCAGTGTGTACAGAAAGCTATAAAACAACACATAAACACTGAAGTGCCAAAGAACAAGGTTCACAGGTGAACAGGTTTACTGCAGAGGGGAATTGAGCTCTCACTCGAGTCACGTTGAAACACTAAATAAAGTACATTCTTGCAAAACAGCGGCGTTGTTATGCGCTGATGTTGCGTAACAATGACGTACTTATAATTTGCAAAGTCACGAAACGCCGGCTAATTCTCGGGGTAAACAAGCCATACTGTTAACTTTGCATACATGCGTCCCTCTAAGATCCCCCGTTTAATTAAATTGCAATGGTTAAGAGTCACTCACACACACGGTCTGTCTAACTCTGCGTATTCCTGCTGTATTGTGAGCGGGGCGATACATTCCCTTAAATTAAAACATTCCTAAAACTTAATAATTAAGCCTCTCAGTAAAATAATAACTGTTTATTTCAACCTACAGAAGAGCCGTATTTAAAATCATTAAAAACGTGTATGACTCAAACTGACGGTGAAAACAGTGGATGGGTCACTGATAAGTGTTATTAAATATAACTAGCGAGGGAGCAGCCCACCCCGTTGATTTAGGTGCCGGTAATGCAGCGCCGCGCCCCTGGGTGGGCATTGCGCGCTACACTGCTAATGTAAGCGAATGGAACTGAACTCACTGGCTGTTTCACTGGTCAGGACACCCGTCTGATAAATTGCTAACGGGTGTTTTTCACGGTGTTGTTTCCAGGTGTGTGTGTGTGTTTATGGTTCAGTTTCCCTGTTACGGGATATGGTCGTCTGATTTTTACTGGTACCGAGCTATTCCAACAACGCTCACCCCCTCTAAAAACACAATGTTTATGTCGGAATACTCAACTACTCAATTAAAGAACGGGTACTTTTTACACATACGTTAACTGTGCGGTTAACAGTCGAGTACACGGGTTAAGTCTGTGTGTAATAAACAGTTCCTCTACATTAAAATGCAGCTTAGTGAAACGACAGAGGTGGCTGAAAACACAACGCAACAACAGCCGCCATTTCACCGTCTATCGTCGAGTGGCTGCGGGAGCCCCGCCCCAGAGCGGTGACGTCACGGGAGTATAAAGAGCCCGCCCCGCCCCGCCTCCAGGGCGGTGACGTCACGGGAGTATAAAGAGCCCGCCCGCCCCGCCTCCAGGGCGGTGACGTCACGGGAGTATAAAGAGCCCGCCCGCCCCGCCTCCAGGGCGGTGACGTCACGGGAGTATAAAGAGCCCGCCCCGCCTCCAGGGCGGTGACGTCACGGGAGTATAAAAAGCCCGCCCCGCCCCGCCCCGCCTCCAGGGCGGTGACGTCACGGGAGTATAAAGAGCCCGCCCCGCCCCGCCCCGCCTCCAGGGCGGTGACGTCACGGGAGTATAAAGAGCCCGCCGCGCCGCCGCCGCCGCTCACAAGCCAGCAGTCTCCGGTTCGAGTTCCTGCTTCAACAGTGATTGAACGGAACCCGCAGCCAGACCCTTTCGTTCATATTCACTGGGCTTTCCATTCCAGCTGTCTCTAATTTAGCATTATCACAGTCATTGAAAAAGCGTATTCCTTTCACAGCGCGTTTAAAAACGACAGCAGCGACATCTCCTCCCATCGTCGACGCTTGACTCCCACTCCAGGGCATTTCCACTCGGGTGAGTCCTCTGCTTTCTGTGTACCCGTGTGTGTAGAGAGTATATATAGATAGAGAGATTGGGTAGCTGGAGATTATCTATCTGTAGGTAGATATATATATGTGTGTGTGTGTAGAGATTATATATAGATAGAGAGATTGGGTAGCTGGAGATTATCTATCTGTAGGTAGATTATATGTGTGTGTATATATATGTATATATATATGTGTGTGTGTTATTGAGTTTAGGTAACTGTGTTTTATCGCTGTGGTAAACGCAGTCTGGTTTTGAGTATTTTCTAGTCGCGTTGTCGACCTCGTTGTAAACAGTCTAGTTTATTCATTTAAATCTCTGCGCTGCACACCTGGGTTGTCGGTACCAGATGCAGTAATTTATAAGACGATTAGTCGTTTTTTAATGTAATTCGTCACAAATATCCTTTTTGCGGTTCCGCACTGTCGTCTTTATCTCAAATTGACGAAGGCTGTGCTTCAGCGCCGCTGCAGTTCACTTGTGCCGGTTTACGATCACAGGGCTTATTAAACAGAAGCGTGTCAATGTCAGTTTTTCCGTGTTTTATTAGGATGCACATTCAGCAGCGCGGCTCTCTTCTGTAAGCGAGTCTCTGTTTGCGTCGTGAAAGTTACGCAACATCAGCCTGTAATGGAGTGTGTCTCTGAATCGCCGCGGATTTCATTCTCCGCTCAATCCGGCCTCATCGAGCCCAGAGTGAATTCATCCTCCATGACTAGCGATTATAAAGCTGCTTGAAAACCCGGTCGGGCGAGGCTCTCTCCCGGTGCTGCAGCGCTGTCTGCCCCGCACTACGAGTCTCCTTGCGCGTCTTGCCATTAATTCTAATGCGGGGTCTCCGGCAACACAAGTAGGCCCACAACATTTTACAATGCAACCCGGTTCGATTCATTTCAATATTCTCTGAAATTCTCATGTTGGTACTGCCCATTTTAATTAATCTTTCAACTTTGAGAAATGTTATCCAGCCGTTAAATGTAATTATGTGAGCAATTAACTTGACTCCTGCTTGTAACGCGAGATTGCCCAGGGGAGGATTCTTATCCAGGTTGTGTCTGCGCCCTCCCGAGTGTGAACGGGCGCTACAATGACAAGGCACAATGCGATCTGCTGTCACTTAAACCAGCTGCTCCAATTACTGGAACTAAACATGAAAGGGCTTAATAAACAAGTCTCATGACTTCCCCCTCCTGAAATTCCCCTCCCTGCAGCTGCTCCAGCTAACCTGTGTGTCTTTCTCTCTCTGCAGACAATGAGCTCCCAGGTCAGACACAACTTCCACCAGGACTGCGAGGCAGCCATCAACCGTCAGATCAACCTGGAGCTGTACGCCTCCTATGTGTACCTGTCCATGGTGAGAGACTGCGGGGGTCTGAGCGGCGGTGCAGGGAGGCTGCGGGGGTCTGAGCGGCGGTGCAGGGAGGCTGCGGGGGTCTGAGCGGCGGTGAGCGGCGGTGCAGGGAGGCTGCGGGGGTCTGAGCGGCGGTGCAGGGAGGCTGCGGGGGTCTGAGCGGCGGTGCAGGGAGGCTGCGGGGGTCTGAGCGGCGGTGCAGGGAGGCTGTGTGTTTGCATGTGTACATTTAGTTTTTAACCATCTCTCCTCCCCTTGCAGTCGTACTACTTCGACCGGGATGACGTGGCGCTGCATAACTTTGCCAAGTTCTTCAAGCACCAGTCCCACGAGGAGCGCGAGCACGCTGAGAAACTGATGACGCAGCAGAACCAGAGAGGGGGGCGCATCTTCCTGCAGGACATCCGGGTCAGTACTGCACGACCAGAACCACACATTCTCTTCCTTCACAGTTCAAATACTTTGCCAGTGCATTCCTGTCGGTGCTGACGGGAGGAAACGACTTGTTGCGTGGCAGTGTTCCCAGTCCCAGGTGCTCAGTTTGATTTAGCCGTGGCATTTAGGGAGCAAGCTCAGCTGTGTATTAACCTCATGGTCCAGGAACGGATCAAACCGATGTGCTGCGTGAGTCTTATTTCCCTCCCTGTTGAATAAACAATGGCTGTGTTTGGGCAAAGGGAGGTGTGTATCTGGGGATCAGTCTGTTAATTTCTCTCTCATGGCCCCACAGAAGCCGGACCGTGATGAGTGGGGCAGTGGTCTGGAGGCTCTGGAATGCGCTCTGCAGCTGGAGAAGAGTGTCAACCAGTCTCTGCTGGACATGCACAAGGTGGCGTCTGAGCGCAATGACCCTCACGTGAGTACCTGTCCTCTCCCTGCACTGTCCGTCGCGTCCACATGCGGCTCCAATCGGCCAGGGAAAACGCTGCAAAGAGCAGAGCCCGGTTTAGCTGTAGACTCTCCCTGAAACCCACTTGTAATCCAGTCTGATGTTCCTGTAGGTTTTGAGGAACCCTTGAGCTCGGGGATTAAGCTTGTAGGAGGGGCTGGAAGGAAAGGGATTTTGAGGGAGGATTAATCTTTTTTGAAAATCCACCATGAACGTTGTGGAATTCGGAGTGCTTTTTAATCTTCCCCCACTCGGACACAATCTCCTGGTTTTTATTGTATCGCGGAGAGCTTGGCAGATGGTTCGCATGCAGGATTCTTACTAAAGCAGTGATTCACACTGAAGTAATATCCTGCCTCTAGGCAAGACCATTTCATGTGAGTAGATTGAATACTAGTATTGCACTCCGCTAACCGGACAAATGTGATTGCTGCACCATTAAGTAATGGCATGCAGTGAAATCGTGTTCCATTCTATGTGGACTCCATACTGATACACACGCTCATTCCATGTGTGAGTGGAGTTCACCTCCAGGTCCCGTCCCTGCACTAACTGTCTCTGCCTCTCTGTAGATGTGTGACTTCATTGAGACTCACTACCTGGACGAGCAGGTCAAATCCATCAAGGAGCTGGGAGACTGGGTGACCAACCTGCGCCGCATGGGAGCGCCCCAGAACGGCATGGCAGAGTACCTGTTTGACAAGCACACCATGGGCTCTGGGCAGAGCTAGACCTGACTCCCAGCCTCCACACACCGGCCCCAAGCCAGCATGCATTGCGTCTACAGCATTATGTACCCTGAGATTGTTTTGTTCTGTAAAGCTGCGTGTGTGTGTTCCTCAATCTGTGGCTTCATAAGTGAGTGTTGTGCTTATATTTTAATAAAGAAAATTGACTCTTGTCTTCTGTATTAGCATGTTTTGACTGTGGTGGGGTTCTTGCTAAAGAAATCATGCAGACCCAGGGGGTTTGGGTCCGGTCTATGGACCTCGTGCTGTTGGCTGCAGTAGAGTTCCAGGGCCTGGCCTGTGTTTGCACAGGGTGGAGTGGGTTGCTTGTCCTGTAAATCAGACCTAGGTGTTCAAAGTTCGGAGCTGTGTTGTTATGGTCACCCCTGTTAGCCAATGAGATTGCTGCCTGTGTTATAAAGGTTATGTCTCGGTGATGTGGGATATGAGCTCTAAACCAGATCACGGTGAAACTAGCCATGTCAGTAACTACACTAGATAAATACAAATACTGCAGACTAAAAAATACATCTTTATTAGTGATATAACAAAACAGGGATGCATCTGTTAAATGATCATTAAATATATTTTGAATCACATTTTGGGTAAGTCATTAAAAGAGATGTTTCATTAATACTGGTGTCTACAAGGACAATTACCACAGAATAATCAAGTTTGTGAATTGAGGGGTAATCTGTATATTGCAGCCATTTCTACCAGTACAATATATGCCTCCAGCGGTCCCTGACACTGCATTTCCATGTTAATTTAGCCAACCCTCCTTGGCTGCCAGTCCGGACTGCCCCTGGTATTTTTCTGATCCTTCCCCAATGCAGGATGGGTGGAAGGCTGTCCCAACACTGACCAATCCAGTGATGAGTGGGCAGGAACACTGAACCAACACTGACCAATCCAGTGATGAGTGGGCGGGAACGCTGAACCAACACTGACCAATCCAGTGATGAGTGGGCGGGAACGCTGAACCAACACTGACCAATCCAGTGATGAGTGGGCGGGAACGCTGAACCAACACTGACCAATCCAGTGATGAGTGGGCGGGAACGCTGAACCAACACTGACCAATCCAGTGATGAACGGGTGGGAACGCTGAACCAACACTGACCAATCCAGTGATGAACGGGCGGGAACGCTGAACCAACACTGACCAATCCAGTGATGAACGGGCGGGAACGCTGAACCAACACTGACCAATCCAGTGATGAACAGGTGGGAACGCTGAACCAACACTGACCAATCCAGTGATGAACGGGCGGGAACGCTGAACCAACACTGACCAATCCAGTGATGAACGAGCGGGAACGCTGAATCCACCTCCAGGGTGCGCAGGGTTCTCTTTAATTTTCTCGCACATCCTTTTGGGTTTCTAAACAAACGAATGCAACCTTAGCCGCAAGGTATGATGGGAAAGAACCGCCAACATCCTTTGAAAAACTTGCATAACGTGTGACGTGAACTCTTGTCTGTCAAGGGGAGTGTGGGAGGAGCCCGGATCAGCTCGGAGTGGCGGTCATTCCGGTCTCCTGGAAACGAGGCATTATCTACAGGTGGAGTAGCTACCATAGTAACAGAAGCAGTGAATAAACCTAACAAAGGTTAAGGGAAAATGGATTTTAAAACCCGGGAAGGTCACTGGTCAGACTGGGACCTGGCAGAAGGGTCCTCTGGTTTGCACTGGGAGTGGAATGTGTTGACCAGCTTGCTGTCGTCATGGAGGTTATCACCCTGGCTGCAGGCCCCCCTCTCCCCAGGCGAGTTGGTCAGCAGCAGGTCCCCGCCAGTCAGAGAGACGCCAGAGTCATTTGGGAAGTAGGGCCCCCTGTAGCCGAGGTGCGGCTCTGTGGCGTTGAGCCCCCCTGCCCTGTCTCCCTGCTGCTGGGGGGAGGGGGTGCTGGAGGACTGGGGGGGAGAGGGGAAGCAGAACACGCCCCCCCCTGCACCTCCCCCCGGGGCGTGAGCCCCACTCGGGAAGGACAGACTCTCCAGAGCCAGGTTCTCCAGTGTGAGTCTGGGGTGCCGGCGAGCCATCAGACCCTTGGCCTGCTTCAGCTTGTTCCCCGCCTCGGAGAGAGCAGGAGGGGGTGGCTGAACCTCGAAGGAGAAGAGAGGGGGTTCGTCTGGGGGTCTGGGGTGAGAGGGGAGCTGAATCTGGATCGGGACTGCTGGTCGACCTGTCCCCCTGCTGACTCGTCATTCAGCCAGAGGGAAGGTGGGAGGGAGGAGTTGGGCAGGTGTGGGGGAGCCCCGAGCAGCCCCGAGCCACGCTCCCATTCCTGCCCTGTCCTGGGGGGCGCGCGCTGGGGCCCTCGCCGAGGGCAAGGGGGGAACACCATGGGCACAGAGTGGATGGGGGTCTGTGGGCAGCTGTAGAAGCCCGGCCGGCCGTGGAAGGGGACAGAGGTGAAAGCGAAATCGAGGTCTCGGTCTCTGTCGGGGTCCAGGCTGTCGTGTTCCCCCTGCTGCAGCCATGAGAGGCCGGGGTTGTAGGGTTTGGGGTACGGGGACAGCGAGGGGTGTGTGTACAGGGGGAAGCAGTTGTTCGAGGAACCCCCCCCACGCCTCCTCAGCAGGTTGAACCGGGAGCCGGAGCGAGTGAAGGAGGCAGTCTGCAGACCCAGGAGCCGGCTCAGGTTTCCCAGTAGAGGGGTGGAGTGGTTCACCTCTACGTCCTCTTTGATCTGCTCCAGGGGCTGGATCTCCATCTCCTCCTTCTGCATGCTGAGGGGAGGGGAGTTTATTTTTTATGAAAAACTTGAATAGTGTAGTATGGTATTGTGTAATGTTGTGTAGTATTTCAGTATTGAGTGGGTCTGTGTGTATTGTGGTGCTGTGTGTTGTGTTGTGGTATTGTCTTAAGAACATAAGAACATAAGAAAGTTTACAAACGAGAGGAGGCCATTCGGCCCATCTTGCTCGTTTGGTTGTTAGTAGCTTATTGATCCCAAAATCTCATCAAGCAGCTTCTTGAAGGATCCCAGGGTGTCAGCTTCAACAACATTACTGGGGAGTTGATTCCAGACCCTCACAATTCTCTGTGTAAAAAAGTGTCTCCTATTTTCTGTTCTGAATGCCCCTTTTTCTAAACTCCATTTGTGACCCCTGGTCCTTGTTTCTTTTTTCAGGCTGAAAAAGTCCCTTGGGTCGACACTGTCAATACCTTTTAGAATTTTGAATGCTTGAATTAGGTCGCCACGTAGTCTTCTTTGTTCAAGACTGAACAGATTCAATTCTTTTAGCCTGTCTGCATATGACATGCCTTTTAAGCCCGGAATAATTCTGGTCGCTCTTCTTTGCACTCTTTCTAGAGCAGCAATATCTTTTTTATAGCGAGGTGACCAGAACTGCACACAATATTCAAGATGAGGTCTTACAAGTGCATTGTACAGTTTTAACATTACTTCCCTTGATTTAAATTCAACACTTTTCACAATGTATCCGAGTATCTTGTTAGCCTTTTTTATAGCTTCCCCACATTGCCTAGATGAAGACATTTCTGAGTCAACAAAAACTCCTAGGTCTTTTTCATAGATTCCTTCTCCAATTTCAATATCTCCCATATGATATTTATAATGTACATTTTTATTTCCTGCGTGCAGTACCTTACACTTTTCTCTATTAAATGTCATTTGCCATGTATCTGCCCAGTTCTGAATCTTGTCTAGATCATTTTGAATGACCTTTGCTGCTGCAACAGTGTTTGCCACTCCTTGTGTGGTACAGTGCAGTACCGCAGTCTTGTGTGATACAGTGCAGTGCTGTGCTGGATGTATTGTGCTGTGTATATTGTGCAGTGCTGTGCTGTGTATATTGTGCAGTGCTGTGCTATGTATATTGTGCTGTGCTGTGTATCTTGTGCAGTGCTGTGCTGTGTATATTGTGCTGTGCAGTGCTGTGTATATTGTGCTGTGCTGTGTATCTTGTGCAGTGCTGTGTATATTGTGCTGTGCTGTGTATCTTGTGCAGTGCTGTGCTGTGTATATTGTTGTGCTGTGCTGTGTATATTGTGCTGTGCTGTGTATATTGTGCTGTGCTGTGTATATTGTGCAGTGCTGTGCTGTGTATATTGTGCAGTGCTGTGTATATTGTGCAGTGCTGTGTAGATTGTGCTGTGATGTGTATATTGTGCAGTGCTGTGCTGTGTATATGGTGCAGTGCTGTGCTGTGTAGATTGTGCTGTGCTGTGTATATTGTATAGTGCTGTGCTGTGTATATTGTGCTGTGCTGTGTATATTGTGCAGTGCTGTGCTGTGTATATTGTGCAGTGCTGTGTATATTGTTGTGCTGTGCTGTGTATATTGTGCTGTGCTGTGTATATTGTGCAGTGCTGTGCTGTGTATATTGTGCAGTGCTGTGTAGATTGTGCTGTGCTGTGTAGATTGTGCTGTGCTGTGCTGTGTAGATTGTGCTGTGCTGTGTATATTGTGCAGTGCTGTGCTGTGTAGATTGTGCTGTGCTGTGTATATGGTGCAGTGCTGTGCTGTGTAGATTGTGCTGTGCTGTGTACATTTGTGCTGTGCTGTGTATATGGTGCAGTGCTGTGCTGTGTAGATTGTGCTGTGCTGTGCTATGTATATTGTGCTGTGCTGTGTATATTGTGCTGTGCTGTGTATATGGTGCAGTGCTGTGCTGTGTATATTGTGCTGTGCTGTGTATATTGTGCAGTGCTGTGCTGTGTAGATTGTGCTGTGCTGTGTATATTGTGCAGTGCTGTGCTGTGTAGATTGTGCTGTGCTGTGTATATTGTGCAGTGCTGTGCTGTGTAGATTGTGCTGTGCTGTGTATATTGTGCTGTGCTGTGTATATTGTGCAGTGCTGTGCTGTGTATATTGTGCTGTGCTGTGTATATTGTGCAGTGCTGTGCTGTGTAGATTGTGCTGTGCTGTGTATATTGTGCTGTGCTGTGTAGATTGTTGTGCTGTGCTGTGTAGATTGTGCTGTGCTGTGTATATGGTGCAGTGCTGTGCTGTGTAGATTGTGCTGTGCTGTGTATATTGTGCTGTGCTGTGTATATTGTGCAGTGCTGTGCTGTGTAGATTGTGCTGTGCTGTGTATATTGTGCAGTGCTGTGCTGTGTAGATTGTGCTGTGCTGTGTATATGGTGCAGTGCTGTGCTGTGTAGATTGTGCTGTGCTGTGTATATTGTGCTGTGCTGTGTACATTGTGCAGTGCTGTGCTGTGTAGATTGTGCTGTGCTGTGTATATGGTGCAGTGCTGTGCTGTGTAGATTGTGCTGTGCTGTGTACATTGTGCAGTGCTGTGCTGTGTATATGGTGCAGTGCTGTGCTGTGTAGATTGTGCTGTGCTGTGTATATTGTGCAGTGCTGTGCTGTGTAGATTGTGCTGTGCTGTGTATATGGTGCTGTGCTGTGCTGTGTAGATTGTGCTGTGCTGTGTATATGGTGCAGTGCTGTGCTGTGTAGATTGTACACACCTGATGTCGAAGGTGGAACCCATGAAGGAGTGGATCCGGTACTCTACAGTGGCCGAGGTGTAGGGGGGCTGCGGGTCACAGTCGTTCCAATAGAGATCCCTCTCCAGAGTCGGCAGATTATTATACATCTCATCCACTGACAAGAGAGAGATCTGAGAGAGAGGGACAGGCTATCATACATCTCATCCACTGACAAGAGAGAGATCTGAGAGAGAGGGACAGGCTATCATACATCTCATCCACTGACAAGAGAGAGATCTGAGAGAGAGGGACAGGCTATCATACATCTCATCCACTGACAAGAGAGAGATCTGAGAGAGAGGGACAGGCTATCATACATCTCATCCACTGACAAGAGAGAGATCTGAGAGAGAGGGACATGCTATCATACATCTCATCCACTGACAAGAGAGAGATCTGAGAGAGAGGGACAGGCTATCATACATCTCATCCACTGACAAGAGAGAGATCTGAGAGAGAGGGACAGGCTATCATACATCTCATCCACTGACAAGAGAGAGATCTGAGAGAGAGGGACAGGCTATCATACATCTCATCCACTGACAAGAGAGAGATCTGAGAGAGAGGGACAGGCTATCATACATCTCATCCACTGACAAGAGAGAGATCTGAGAGAGAGGGACAGGCTATCATACATCTCATCCACTGACAAGAGAGAGATCTGAGAGAGAGGGACATGCTATCATACATCTCATCCACTGACAAGAGAGAGATCTGAGAGAGAGGGACAGGCTATCATACATCTCATCCACTGACAAGAGAGAGATCTGAGAGAGAGGGACAGGCTATCATACATCTCATCCACTGACAAGAGAGAGATCTGAGAGAGAGGGACAGGCTATCATACATCTCATCCACTGACAAGAGAGAGATCTGAGAGAGAGGGACAGGCTATCATACATCTCATCCACTGACAAGAGAGAGATCTGAGAGAGAGGGACAGGCTATCATACATCTCATCCACTGACAAGAGAGAGATCTGAGAGAGAGGGACAGGCTATCATACATCTCATCCACTGACAAGAAAGAGATCTTAGAGAGAGGGACGGGCTATCATACATCTCATCCACTGACAAGAGAGAGATCTGAGAGAGAGGGACAGGCTATCATACATCTCATCCACTGACAAGAGAGAGATCTTAGAGAGAGGGACGGGCTATCATACATCTCATCCACTGACAAGAGAGAGATCTGAGAGAGAGGGACAGGCTATCATACATCTCATCCACTGACGAGAGAGAGAGATCTGAGAGAGAGGGACAGGCTATCATACATCTCATCCACTGACAAGAGAGAGATCTGAGAGAGAGGGACAGGCTATCATACATCTCATCCACTGACAAGAGAGAGATCTGAGAGAGAGGGACAGGCTATCATACATCTCATCCACTGACGAGAGAGAGAGATCTGAGAGAGAGGGACAGGCTATCATACATCTCATCCACTGACGAAAGAGAGAGATCTGAGAGAGAGGGACAGGCTATCATACATCTCATCCACTGACAAGAGAGAGAGGAGGGGAGGGAGAGAGAAAAGACAGAGGGAGAGAGGAGGGGGAGGGAGGGAGAGAGAGAAGGAAGGGGAGGGAGAGAGGGTTACATTTATTTCAATCAGGTTAATACAGAAGGCCCTTGAGGTTCCTGGACTGCAGTTTCCTGCTGACCTCTCACCTGCAGGTTCCTGTCCACGAACCAGTTTGACTCGAAGTCGTCATCATCCTCGCCAAAGGGGTTAATCAGCTGCTCAGCCACCTGGGATAGCAAACACCCCCAGCGCGGCACGTGATCACATGATCAACAACAACAACAACGACAGAAACACTGTAGAGGATACAGGACAGGGTGCTGCATGATACAGCCTGGACTGACACGCTGCTGTGACAAAGCCTGGACTGACACGCTGCTGTGACACAGCCTGGACTGACACACTGCTGTGACACAGCCTGGACTGACACACTGCTGTGACACGCTGCTGTGACACAGCCTGGACTGACACACTGCTGTGACACAGCCTGGACTGACACACTGCTGTGACACGCTGTTGTGACACAGCCTGGACTGACACACTGCTGTGACACAGCCTGGACTGACACACTGCTGTGACACGTTGCTGTGACACAGCCTGGACTGACACGCTGCTGTGACACGCTGCTGTGACACAGCCTGGACTGACACACTGCTGTGACACACTGCTGTGACACAGCCTGGACTGACACGCTGCTGTGACACGCTGCTGTGACACAATCTGGACTGACACACTGCTGTGACACAGCCTGGACTGACACACTGCTGTGACATGCTGCTGTGACACAGCCTGGACTGACACACTGCTGTGACACAGCCTGGACTGACACACTGCTGTGACACGCTGCTGTGACACAGCCTGGACTGACACACTGCTGTGACATGCTCCTACGACACAGCCTGGACTGACACACTGCTGTGACACACTGCTGTGACACAGCCTGGACTGACACACTGCTGTGACACAGCCTGGACTGACACACTGCTGTGACACGCTGCTGTGACACAGCCTGGACTGACACACTGCTGTGACACGCTGCTGTGACACAGCCTGGACTGACACACTGCTGTGACACAGCCTGGACTGACACACTGCTGTGACACGCTGTTGTGACACAGCCTGGACTGACACGCTGCTGTGACACGCTGCTGTGACACAGCCTGGACTGACACACTGCTGTGACACAGCCTGGACTGACACACTGCTGTGACACGCTGCTGTGACACAGCCTGGACTGACACGCTGCTGTGACACGCTGCTGTGACACAGCCTGGACTGACACACTGCTGTGACACAGCCTGGACTGACACACTGCTGTGACACGCTGCTGTGACACAGCCTGGACTGACACACTGCTGTGACACAGCCTGGAGTGACACACTGCTGTGACACAGCCTGGACTGACACACTGCTGTGACACTGGACTGCTGCTGTGACACAGCCTGGACTGACACACTGCTGTGACACAGCCTGGACTGTCACACTGCTGTGACACAGCCTGGACTGACACACTGCTGTGACACAGCCTGGACTGACACACTGCTGTGACACAGCATGGACTAACACACTGATGTGACACGCTGCTGTGACACAGCCTGGACTGACACACTGCTGTGACACGCTGCTGTGACACAGCCTGGACTGACACACTGCTGTGACACAGCCTGGACTGACACACTGCTGTGACACAGCCTGGACTGACACACTGCTGTGACACGCTGCTGTGACACAGCCTGGACTGACACACTGCTGTGACACAGCCTGGACTGACACACTGCTGTGACACGCTGCTGTGACACAGCCTGGACTGACACACTGCTGTGACACTGCTGTGACACAGCCTGGACTGACACACTGCTGTGACACGCTGCTGTGACACAGCCTGGACTGACACACTGCTGTGACACAGCCTGGACTGACACACTGCTGTGACACAGCCTGGACTGGCACACTGTTGTGACACGCTGCTGTTCAGTGAGGGAGTCGGTATTATTCTCATGATTAGTATTAGCACTGCACTGTGAGAGGATGAGAGCAGGGACCTGTGTTACTGCTGAAGGAAGCCCTGACGCCACTCACCTTGAGCCAGCCCAGGTAGAAGAAGAACTGCAGCAGGGTGAAGACGGGGATGTAGAGGTCGAGGTCATGGTCGGGGTACCCCTGCGCGGGGTCCAGGAACTGCCGACCAATCAGACAGGCCAGCAGGAAGCTATACACAGCAACCGTCACCACCTAGCAACAGAACACAGCAACTCAGTCACCGCCTAGCAACAGAACACATTAACTCAGTTACCAGCTAGCAACAGAACACAGCAACCCAGTCACCGCCTAGCAACAGAACACAGCAACCCAGTCACCACCTAGCAACAGAACACAGCAACCCAGTCACCGCCTAGCAACAGAACACAGCAACCATCACCACCTAGCAACAGAACACAGCAACTCAGTCACCGCCTAGCAACAGAACACATCAACTCAGTTACCAGCTAGCAACAGAACACAGCAACCTAGTCACCGCCTAGCAACAGAACACAGCAACCGTCACCACCTAGCAACAGAACACAGCAACTCAGTCACCGCCTAGCAACAGAACACATCAACTCAGTTACCAGCTAGCAACAGAACACAGCAACCCAGTCACCGCCTAGCAACAGAACACAGCAACCGTCACCACCTAGCAACAGAACACAGCAACTCAGTCACTGCCTAGCAACAGAACACATCAACTCAGTTAACAGCTAGCAACAGAACACAGCAACCCAGTCACCGCCTAGCAACAGAACACAGCAACCCAGTCACCGCCTAGCAACAGAACACAGCAACCCAGTCACCACCTAGCAACAGAACATAGCAATTCCGTCACTAGCTAGCAACAGAGCACAGCAACTCAGTCACCACCTAGCAACAGAACACAACAACCGTCACCACCTAGCAACAATAAACAGCAACTGTCACCACTTAGCAAACTAACCCCTTACCTGTGTGACCCTAACCCCTTACCATTGTAACCCTAACCCCTTACCTATGTAACCCTAACCCCTTACCTGTGTGACCCTAACCCCTTACCTGTGTGACCCTAACCCCTTACCATTGTGACCCTAACCCCTTACCTGTGTGACCCTAACCCCTTACCATTGTGACCCTAACCCCTTACCTATGTAACCCTAACCCCTTACCTGTGTGACCCTAACCCCTTACCTGTGTGACCCTAACCCCTTACCATTGTGACCCTAACCCCTTACCTGTGTGACCCTAACCCCTTACCATTGTGACCCTAACCCCTTACCTATGTAACCCTAACCCCTTACCTGTGTGACCCTAACCCCTTACCTGTGTGACCCTAACCCCTTACCTGTGTGACCCTAACCCCTTACCTGTGTGACCCTAACCCCTTACCATTGTGACCCTAACCCCTTACCTGTGTAACCCTAACCCCTTACCTGTGTGACCCTAACCCCTTACCTGTGTGACCCTAACCCCTTACCTGTGTAACCCTAACCCCTTACCTGTGTGACCCTAACCCCTTACCTGTGTAACCCTAATCCCTTACCTGTGTGACCCTAACCCCTTACCTGTGTGACCCTAACCCCTTACCTGTGTAACCCTAACCCCTTACCTGTGTGACCCTAACCCCTTACCTGTGTAACCCTAACCCCTTACCTGTGTGTAAACCAGGGGAACGCTGATCCAGTCGTAGCTATACAGAGTCCCACAGCACTGCCGTAAGGTATTCATCTCCTAAAGACAGAGTGGGACAGGGAAGGGACAATTGCAGGATACACTATAGGAGAGCACAGTTGGTGTACTGGAGGAGTGACTCAGGAAAAATAAACGAGAGGAACGCTGTATGTAAACCCAACAGGCAGAGAGAGTGTCAGAATGGAGCTCTCGATGCACAGGAGCCATGCTGCGACAGAGAGCAGGATACACTAGAGATACTGATACACGGTACTGGAAGAGTGACTGCAGGATACACTATAGGAGAGCACAGTGTGTACTGGAGGAGTGATTGCAGGATACACTATAGGAGAGCACAGTGTGTACTGGAGGAGTGATTGCAGGAGGAGTGATTGCAGGATACACTATAGGAGAGCACAGTGTGTACTGGAGGAGTGATTGCAGGATACACTATAGGAGAGCACAGCGTGTACCGGAGGAGTGATTGCAGGATACACTATAGGAGAGCACAGTGTGTACTGGAGGAGTGATTGCAGGATACACTATAGGAGAGCACAGTGTGTACTGGAGGAGTGATTGCAGGATACACTATAGGAGAGCACAGTGTGTACTGGAGGAGTGATTGAAGGATACACTATAGGAGAGCACAGTGTGTACTGGAGGAGTGATTGCAGGATACACTATAGGAGAGCACAGTGTGTACTGGAGGAGTGATTGCAGGATACACTATAGGAGAGCACAGTGTGTACTGGAGGAGTGATTGCAGGATACACTATAGGAGAGCACAGTGTGTACTGGAGGAGTGATTGCAGGATACACTATAGGAGAGCACAGTGTGTACTGGAGGAGTGATTGCAGGATACACTATAGGAGAGCACAGTGTGTACTGGAGGAGTGATTGCAGGATACACTATAGGAGAGCACAGTGTGTACTGGAGGAGTGATTGCAGGATACACTATAGGAGAGCACAGTGTGTACTGGAGGAGTGATTGCAGGATACACTATAGGAGAGCACAGTGTGTACTGGAGGAGTGATTGCAGGATACACTATAGGAGAGCACAGTGTGTACTGGAGGAGTGATTGCAGGATACACTATAGGAGAGCACAGTGTGTACTGGAGGAGTGATTGCAGGATACACTATAGGAGAGCACAGTGTGTACTGGAGGAGTGATTGCAGGATACACTATAGGAGAGCACAGTGTGTACTGGAGGAGTGATTGCAGGATACACTATAGGAGAGCACAGTGTGTACTGGAGGAGTGATTGCAGGATACACTATAGGAGAGCACAGTGTGTACTGGAGGAGTGATTGCAGGATACACTATAGGAGAGCACAGTGTGTACTGGAGGAGTGATTGCAGGATACACTATAGGAGAGCACAGTGTGTACTGGAGGAGTGATTGCAGGATACACTATAGGAGAGCACAGTGTGTACTGGAGGAGTGATTGCAGGATACACTATAGGAGAGCACAGTGTGTACTGGAGGAGTGATTGCAGGATACACTATAGGAGAGCACAGTGTGTACTGGAGGAGTGATTGCAGGATACACTATAGGAGAGCACAGTGTGTACTGGAGGAGTGATTGCAGGATACACTATAGGAGAGCACAGTGTGTACTGGAGGAGTGATTGCAGGATACACTATAGGAGAGCACAGTGTGTACTGGAGGAGTGATTGCAGGATACACTATAGGAGAGCACAGTGTGTACTGGAGGAGTGATTGAAGGATACACTATAGGAGAGCACAGTGTGTACTGGAGGAGTGATTGCAGGATACACTATAGGAGAGCACAGTGTGTACTGGAGGAGTGATTGCAGGATACACTATAGGAGAGCACAGTGTGTACTGGAGGAGTGATTGCAGGATACACTATAGGAGAGCACAGTGTGTACTGGAGGAGTGATTGAAGGATACACTATAGGAGAGCACAGTGTTCACTGGAGGAGTGATTGCAGGATGGAAATGAGGCTGAGACTCACGTTGAGTATGGCCTGCAGCACCACGTCGTTGTCGATGCGCCCCTCTCGCCTGGCCTGCACAGCCAGGCTGGTGAACCACACGCAGGGGACCCAGAACTTGTTGTGTCCGACCACTTGGGGTTTCTCCCCGGTCTCCGAGAACTTGCCGAACACGAGGAAACCTGGAGGGGGAGGGGGAGGGGAAGGGGGATGGGGGAGGGGAGAATCAGCCATGTCAGTCACCCAGCAGATCACAATCCAGCAAGAAGAATCCAGCAGTCCTGTCAGTGGTGCAGCACCCCCTACCTGCCCTCACAACGTGTTCCATGGTGGGGAAGCGCTTGTAGACAGCGGTGCTCACGGAGCGCAGGATCAACACGCTCGCCATGTTGGCGTAGCGCACCAGAGTGCGACGCAGCAGCCTGCCACGCTCGTCTGCTCCCTGCACATGACACGAGACCAGGCTGCTGAGCCTGTCCGGCCAGGGGATGCTCTCGTACTGACTCCACCAGCGAGAGACCACCACAGAGACATAGAAACCTGGGGAGAGAGAGCGAGAGAGAGACAGTCACTGCACACTGACTCCACCAGCGAGAGACCTCCACAGAGACATAGAAACCTGGGGAGAGAGACATTCACTGCACACTGACTCCACCAGCAAGAGACCACCACAGAGACATAGAAACCGGGGAGAGAGCAGAGAGAGAGAGAGAGAGAGAGAGAGAGAGAGAGAGAGAGAGAGAGAGAGAGATAGAGACAGTCACTGCACACTGACTCCACCAGCGAGAGACCACCACAGAGACATAGAAACCTGGGAGAGAGAGACAGTCACTGCACACTGACTCCACCAGCAAGAGACCACCACAGAGAGAGAGAGAACCTGGGCAGAGAGAGATAGAGACAGTCACTGCACACTGACAGAACCCGAGGGGACAGAGAGAGAGAGAGAGAGAG
>NC_054552.1:166432-181432 GCF_017654505.1 Polyodon spathula | reverse complement strand
AAACACAGAAAGTGCCTTCCACACTGCAGCCCAGCGCTTTCTCTAACCACTGAGCTACTCAAACCCACTGCCTTCCACACTGCAGCCCAGCGCTTTCTCTAACCACTGAGCTACTCAAACCCACTGCCTTCCACACTGCAGCCCAGCACTCTAACCACTGAGCTACTCAAACCCACTGCCTTCCACACTGCAGCCCAGCGCTTTCTCTAACCACTGAGCTACTCAAACCCACTGCCTTCCACACTGCAGCCCAGCGCTTTCTCTAACCACTGAGCTCTTAGTTTTCAAACCAACTGCCTACCACACTGCAGCCCAGTGCATTCTCTAACCACTGAGCTACTCAAACCCACTGCCTTCAACACTGCAGCCCAGCACTCCAACCACTGAGCTACTCAAACCCACTGCCTTCCACACTGCAGCCCAGCGCTTTCTCTAACCACTGAGCTACTCAAACCCACTGCCTTCCACACTGCAGCCCAGCGCTTTCTCTAACCACTGAGCTACTCAAACCCACTGCCTTCCACACTGCAGCCCAGCGCTTTCTTTCTCTAACCTCTGAGCTCCTCAAACCCACTGCCTTCCACACTGCAGCCCAGCGCTTTCTCTAACCACTGAGCTACTCAAACCCACTGCCTTCCACACTGCAGCCCAGCGCTTTCTCTAACCACTGAGCTCCTCAAACCCACTGCCTTCCACACTGCAGCCCAGCGCTTTCTCTAACCACTGAGCTACTCAAACCCACTGCCTTCCACACTGCAGCCCAGCGCTTTCTCTAACCACTGAGCTACTCAAACCCACTGCCTTCCACACTGCAGCCCAGCGCTTTACTTGCTTGTTTTTTACACATGTTGAGTGATAGCGCTCTCCCCAGTCCTGGCAGTGCCCTTGTTATCTACTGTCATTATAGGACTCTGTTCTGTAATCTGTAGAAAACAGTGTTTAAAAAATTGGGGCCCCTCCCCAGTTTGACTCAGCAGCACTGGCATTGGTCCACAGAGGTGTCAGTCTGTGGTAGACACGTGACTTGGTTCTGGTTTCTGTGCTGTGGTTTCTGTCTTGGTTCAGGGTGACTTTATCAACTGCTTTCAAGACTTAAAGACTTCAGTCATGCCCCTCAACTCTTGTCTGTTGCAGAATTAAGCAGCTGAGCACACTCTGAGACAGAAACCGGTGTGTGGAGAGGGTGGGTGTGTGTGGAGAGGGTGGGGGGGTGTGTGTGTGGAGAGGGTGGGTGTGTGTGTGGAGGGGGGGGGTGTGTGTGTGTGTGAGAGAGGGTGGGTGTGTGTGGAGAGGGTGGGGGGGGTGTGTGTGTGGAGAGCCCCACCACCACACACCCTCTCCCACCCCCCAACACACACACTCTCCCACCCACACACACCCTCTCCACCCCCCCACACATCACACCGCTCCCCCCACCCACACCTACTCCCACCCCCACCCCCCCACACCTCTCCGGAGGGTGGGTGTGTGTGGAGAGGGTGGGGGTGTGGGGGGGGAGGGTGGAGTGTGTGTGGAGAGGGTGGGTGTGTGTGGAGAGGGTGGGTGTGTGTGGAGAGGGTGGGGGGTGTGGAGAGGGTGTGTGGGTGTGGGAGAGGGTGTGTGTGTGTGTGTGAGAGGGTGGGGGTGGTGTGTGTGTGGAGAGGTGTGTGTGTGTGTGTGGAGAGGGTGTGTGGGTGTGTGTGTGTGGAGAGGGTGGGGGTGTGTGTGTGTGTGGGAGAGGGTGGGTGTGTGTGCTGCTCCCCCCCCCACACATTACCTCTCGCCCCCACACACACAGAGGGTGGTGTGTGTGGACAGGGTGGAGGTGAGGGTGGGTGTGTGTGGGTGGGGGGGTGAGTGTGTGGTTGTATTTGTGGAGAGGGTGGTGTGGTGCTCTCCCAGAGGGTGGGGGGGGTGTGTGTGGAGAGGTTGGTTTGTGTGGGAGAGGTGGGTGTTGTGTGGAAGGGGGGGGTGTGTGTGTGTGGAGATGTGTGTGTGTGTGGAGAGGGTGGGGGTGTGTGTGTGGAGAGGGTGGTTTGTTGAGTGAGTGTGTGGGAGAGGGTGGGGGTGTGTGTGTGGGGGAGAGGGGGGGTGCGTGTGGGTGGGTGTGTGTGGAGAGGGTGGGTGTGTGTGTGTGAGGAGAGGGTGTGTGTGTGTGGAGAGGTGTGGGGGGTGTGTGTGTGTGGAGAGGGTGGGTGTGTGTGGAGAGGGTGGGGGTGTGTGTGTGTGTGGAGAGGGTGGGTGTGTGTGTGGAGGGTGGGGGGGTGTGTGTGTGTGTGGACACCTCTCCTTCTGCAGGAGGTGTGTGTGTGGATGAGGTTGTGTCTCCACTCCTCTCTCACCCCTCCCACCCCCCACACCCAGGTGTGTGTGTGTGAGAGGGTGGGTGTGTGTGTGTCTCAAGGGGTGTGTGTGTGTGTGTGTGAGGTGGGTGTGTGTGTGTGAGTGTGGGTGTGTGTGTGTGTGGTGTGTGTGTGTGTGTGAGAGAGAGGGGGGAGTGTGTGGTGTGTGTGAGAGAGGGGGGTGTGAGGAGAGGTGTGTGTGTGTGTGGAGAGGTGAGAGGTGTGGGAGGGACACCCCCGTCACACTCTCTCCCACCACACCCACACTCACACACCCACTGCCACCTCTCCCATGGGGGTGTGTGTGTGTGGAGAGGGTGGGTGTGTGTGGAGAGGGTGGGGGGGTGTGTGTGTGGAGAGGGTGGGTGTGTGTGGAGAGGGTGGGGGGGTGTGTGTGTGGAGAGGGTGGGTGTGTGTGTGTGTGGGGAGGGTGTGTGTGTGTGTGGAGAGGGTGGGTGTGTGTGTGTGTGGAGAGGGTGGGTGTGTCACCTACTCCCACCACCCACAGGTGAGGGTGGGAGGGGGTGTGTGTGTGTGAGTGTGGTGTGTGGGTGTGTGTGGAGAGGGTGGGGGGGTGTGTGTGTGGAGAGGGTGGGTGTGTGTGTGGAGAGGGGGGGGGGTGTGTGTGTGAGAGAGAGGTGTGTGTGTGTGTAGAGGGTGGGTGGGGTGTGTGTGTGGAGAGGGTGGTGTGTGTGTGGAGAGGGTGGGGGGGTGTGTGTGTGTGAGAGGGTGGGTGTGTGTGGAGAGGGTGGGGGGGTGTGTGTGTGGAGAGGGTGGTGTGTGTGTGGAGAGGGTGGGGGTGGGTGTGTGTGTGAGAGGGTGGGGGGTGCCCCCACACACGCTGACTCTCACCTGTGCCCCCACACACCTACCCCCATGTGGGTTTTTGTGGACACCTGGGGTGTGTGTGTGTGGAGAGGGGGGGGTGGGGGTGTTTGTGGTGCCCAGGACACACCCTCTGCCCCACTCCACACACGCACACCCCCCCCCACACCACACACCTCAGGGGGGGGGGTTTGGGGGGGGGGGGGGGTGTGTGTGTGGAGAGGGGGGGGTGGGGGGAGGGGGGGGTGTGTGGAGAGGGTGGGTGTGTGTGGAGAGGGTGTGTGTGTGTGTGTGAGAGAGTGGGGGTGTGTGTGGAGAGGGGGGCCAAACACGTGTGGAGTGGTTCCCGTTCCACACACACACCCTCTCCCACCCCGCCACCTCACACACACCTCTCCTGTGTGTGGAGAGGGTGGGTGTGTGTGGAGAGGGTGGGGGGGTGTGTGTGTGGAGAGGGTGGGTGTGTGTGGAGAGGGTGGGGGGGTGTGTGTGTGGAGAGGGTGGGTGTGTGTGGAGAGGGTGGGTGGGTG
This sequence comes from Polyodon spathula, assembly GCF_017654505.1. Classification (NCBI taxonomy): domain Eukaryota; kingdom Metazoa; phylum Chordata; class Actinopteri; order Acipenseriformes; family Polyodontidae; genus Polyodon; species Polyodon spathula. The sequence goes on along the minus strand of NC_054552.1, from coordinate 177,756 downwards.
TGTGTGTGGAGAGGGTGGGTGTGTGTGCACACCTCTCCCCCCACACACAAGGACTTCCCCCCCCCCAAACACACCTCTCCCAGCCCCCGCCGAACCACACCACGGGTGTCTCCCACACACCAGCACCTCACCCTCCCCCCCACACACCTCCCCCCACAAACACACTTGTGTGGAGAGGGTGGGGGGGTGTGTGTGTGGAGAGGGTGGGTGTGTGTGTGGAGGGTGTGTGTGTGGAGGGGGAGGGTTATTTTTTTGGTTTGTTTTATATAAGGAACTGAAAGCGCTGTTTACTGTCTAACAAGCTGCTTCTGTTTTTAATTCATTTGTTTTATTTAACATTTAAAACAATACAAGAAAGTAAGATTTAAATCAGTTACAGGATTTAGTTCAACGGCTTGAACTTTTTCAGAGCAAAAAAAAAGTCCCCACTAATGAGAAGGCTGGTGAGGGAATGTGGAGTTAATATAGACCTCTATATAGCTCTGCAGTGTGGAGAGTGGAGATCTCTTTGCTATAGACCTCTATACAGCTCTGCAGTGTTGAGTGGAGTTCTCTTTGCTATAGACCTCTATACAGCTCTGCAGTGTGGAGAGTGGAGATCTCTTTGCTATAGACCTCTATATAGCTCTGCAGTGTTGAGAGTGGAGTTATCTTTCCTATAGACCTCTATACAGCTCTGCAGTGTTGAGAGTGGAGTTCTCTTTCCTATAGACCTCTATACAGCTCTGCAGTGTTGAGAGTGGAGTTCTCTTTCCTATAGACCTCTATAGCGCTCTGCAGTGTTGAGAGTGGATTTGAGAAAGCTATAGACCTCTATACAGCTCTGCAGTGTTGAGAGTGGAGTTCTCTTTCCTATAGACCTCTGTACAGCTCTGCAGTGTTGAGAGTGGAGTTCTCTTTGCTATAGACCTCTATACAGCTCTGCAGTGTTGAGAGTGGAGTTCTCTTTGCTATAGACCTCTATACAGCTCTGCAGTGTGGAGAGTGGAGTTCTCTTTGCTATAGACCTCTATACAGCTCTGCAGTGTTGAGAGTTGAGTTCTCTTTGCTATAGACCTCTATATAGCTCTGCAGTGTTAAGAGTGGAGTTATCTTTCCTATAGACCTCTATACAGCTCTGCAGTGTGGAGAGTGGAGTTCTCTTTCCTATAGACCTCTATACAGCTCTGCAGTGTTGAGAGTGGAGTTCTCTTTCCTATAGACCTCTATACAGCTCTGCAGTGTTGAGAGTGGAGTTCTCTTTCCTATAGACCTCTATACAGCTCTGCAGTGTGGAGAGTGGAGATCTCTTTCCTATAGACCTCTATACAGCTCTGCAGTGTTGAGAGTGGAGTTCTCTTTCCTATAGACCTCTATACAGCTCTGCAGTGTTGAGAGTGGAGTTCTCTTTCCTATAGACCTCTATACAGCTCTGCAGTGTTGAGAGTGGAGTTCTCTTTCCTATAGACCTCTATACAGCTCTGCAGTGTGGAGAGTGGAGATCTCTTTGCTATAGACCTCTATACAGCTCTGCAGTGTTGAGAGTGGAGTTCTCTTTGCTATAGACCTCTATACAGCTCTGCAGTGTGGAGAGTGGAGATCTCTTTGCTATAGACCTCTATACAGCTCTGCAGTGTTGAGAGTGGAGTTCTCTTTGCTATAGACCTCTATACAGCTCTGCAGTGTGGAGAGTGGAGTTCTCTTTCCTATAGACTTCTATACAGCTCTGCAGTGTTGAGAGTGGAGTTCTCTTTCCTATAGACTTCTATACAGCTCTGCAGTGCTGAGAGTTGAGTTCTCTTTGCTATAGACCTCAGTGGATTCCTCCTGTGTTGTCTGGACCTCCTTCCTGTCCAAGGCAGCCCCCTTTACACTGCCCACCAATCAGGGGGCTCCGTCTCTTCTCTGAGAACCTGTGGATAGGAAGAGGAAGTCAGCCAGATAGGCCAGTGCAGGCACTGTGGGTGTGAACAGGACCCACCAATGAGGGCTCACCTTCTGTGACATGTGACCAGCAGGGAGATCAGTACGGCACTGCCAATCACGGTGATCACTGCGGTAATGATGAACCACTTCCAGTGCCCTGGCCCAGGTGAAGACACTCTGACGATGAGAGAGAGAGAGAGAGAGAGAGAGAGAGAGAGAGAGAGAGAGAGAGAGAGAGAGAGAGAGAGAGAGAGAGAGTAGTTTTTCTTTAGAGGACATCACTTCTATGTACTTCCTCTGCGTGACTCGTGTGTGATGATGTCACAGTGACTACCGTGGCAGATGGGCGTTGGCTGACTCCACTCCCCTCGCTCGGGATCGCAGGTCACAGACGGCAGCCCCTCTAGGCGGTAGCCGGGATGACACTCGAAGAACACGGAGCGCCCACAACGAACAGAGAAGGAATGATCGACACGGGGGAGCGCACCACACTGCAGGTCTGAGAGAGGAGAGTGAGGAGAGAGAGTGATCGACACGGGGGAGCACACCACACTGCAGGTCTGAGAGAGGAGAGTGAGGAGAGAGACAGTGAGGAGAGAGAGTGATCGACACGGGGGAGCGCACCACACTGCAGGTCTGAGAGAGGAGAGTGAGGAGAGAGAGTGAGCGACACGGGGGAGCGCACCACACTGCAGGTCTGAGAGAGGAGAGTGAGGAGAGAGAGTGATCGACACAGGGGAGCGCACCACACTGCAGGTCTGAGAGAGGAGAGTGAGGAGAGAGACAGTGAGGAGAGAGAGTGATCGACACGGGGGAGCGCACCACACTGCAGGTCTGAGAGAGGAGAGTGAGGAGAGAGAGTGATCGACACGGGGGAGCGCACCACACTGCAGGTCTGAGAGAGGAGAGTGAGGAGAGAGACAGTGAGGAGAGAGAGTGATCGACACGGGGGAGCGCACCACACTGCAGGTCTGAGAGAGGAGAGTGAGGAGAGAGAGTGATCGACACGGGGGAGTGCACCACACTGCAGGTCTGAGAGAGGAGAGTGAGGAGAGAGACAGTGAGGAGAGAGAGTGATAGACACGGGGGAGCACACCACACTGCAGGTCTGAGAGAGGAGAGTGAGGAGAGAGAGTGATCGACACGGGGGAGCGCACCACACTGCAGGTCTGAGAGAGGAGAGTGAGGAGAGAGAGTGATCGACACGGGGGAGCGCACCACACTGCAGGTCTGAGAGAGGAGAGTGAGGAGAGAGACAGAGTGAGGAGAGAGAGTGATCGACACGGGGGAGCGCACCACACTGCAGGTCTGAGAGAGGAGAGTGAGGAGAGAGACAGTGAGGAGAGAGAGTGATCGACACGGGGGAGCGCACCACACTGCAGGTCTGAGAGAGGAGAGTGAGGAGAGAGAGTGATCGACACGGGGGAGCGCACCACACTGCAGGTCTGAGAGAGGAGAGTGAGGAGAGAGACAGTGAGGAGAGAGAGTGATCGACACAGGGGAGCGCACCACACTGCAGGTCTGAGAGAGGAGATTGAGGTGAGTGGTGTGGGGTGGGGAGAGGGGCGTGCACCACACTGCAGGTCTGAGAGAGGAGAGTGAGAGGAGTGGTGTGGGGTAGGGAGAGGGGAGTGCACCACACTGCAGGTCTGAGAGAGAGGAGAGTGAGGGGAGTGGTGTGGGGTGGGGAGAGGGGACTGGTTTAGGGTACCGCGTGTCTCCTCCTTCCAGGCTGACAGGTGGAGTCGAGGGATGGCCGCACTGTCACATGACAGGAAGTCCTGTGGGTACTGGTTCCTGATGAAGACGTCACGGGGAAGGCGCTGGATTCTCGTGTTGTCACAGATGATGCGTGACAGAGACACCCTGCGGAGCTCCGAACGCTGAGCAGCTGAGAACACGCCCTCCCTCTCCCACCAGAACCTGTAGGCAGAAGCGAAACCAGAGCTGGAACCAATCTCGGGGATGAACACTGACCTGGACTGACCCTCCTCCCCTCTGTACCCCCTCACCTGTCTCCTCTACACTGACCAGGACTGACCCTCCTCCTCTCTGTACACCCTCACCTGTCTCCTCTACACTGACCAGGACTGACCCTCCTCCTCTCTGTATCCCCTCACCTGTCTCCTCTACACTGACCAGGACTGACCCTCCTCCTCTCTGTACCCCCTCACCTGTCTCCTCTACACTGACCAGGACTGACCCTCCTCCTCTCTGTACCCCCTCACCTGTCTCCTCTGCACTGACCAGGACTGGCCCTCCTCCTCTCTGTACACCCTCACCTGTCTCCTCTACACTGACCAGGACTGACCCTCCTCCTCTCTGTACCCCCTCACCTGTCTCCTCTACACTGACCAGGACTGACCCTCCTCCTCTCTGTACCCCCTCACCTGTCTCCTCTGCACTGACCAGGACTGACCCTCCTCCTCTCTGTACCCCCTCACCTGTCTCCTCTACACTGACCAGGACTGACCCTCCTCCTCTCTGTACCCTCTCACCTGTCTCCTCTGCACTGACCAGGACTGACCCTCCTCCTCTCTGTACCCCCTCACCTGTCTCCTCTACACTGACCAGGACTGACCCTCCTCCTCTCTGTACCCCCTCACCTGTCTCCTCTGCACTGACCAGGACTGACCCTCCTCCTCTCTGTACCCCCTCACCTGTCTCCTCTACACTGACCAGGACTGACCCTCCTCCTCTCTGTACCCCCTCACCTGTCTCCTCTGCACTGACCAGGACTGGCCCTCCTCCTCTCTGTATACCCTCACCTGTCTCCTCTACACTAACCAGGACTGACCCTCCTCCTCTCTGTACCCCCTCACCTGTCTCCTCTACACTGACCAGGACTGACCCTCCTCCTCTCTGTACCCCCTCACCTGTCTCCTCTGCACTGACCAGGACTGACCCTCCTCCTCTCTGTACCCCCTCACCTGTCTCCTCTACACTGACCAGGACTGACCCTCCTCCTCTCTGTACCCCCTCACCTGTCTCCTCTACACTGACCAGGACTGACCCTCCTCCTCTCTGTACCCCCTCACCTGTCTCCTCTGCACTGACCAGGACTGACCCTCCTCCTCTCTGTACCCCCTCACCTGTCTCCTCTGCACTGACCAGGACTGACCCTCCTCCTCTCTGTACCCCCTCACCTGTCTCCTCTACACTAACCAGGACTGACCCTCCTCCTCTCTGTACCCCCTCACCTGTCTCCTCTGCACTGACCAGGACTGACCCTCCTCCTCTCTGTACCCCCTCACCTGTCTCCTCTGCACTGACCAGGACTGACCCTCCTCCTCTCTGTACCCATCACCTGTCTCCTCTGCACTGACCAGGACTGACCCTCCTCCTCTCTGTACCCCCTCACCTGTCTCCTCTGCACTGACCAGGACTGACCCTCCTCCTCTCTGTACCCCCTCACCTGTCTCCTCTACACTGACCAGGACTGACCCTCCTCCTCTCTGTACCCCCTCACCTGTCTCCTCTGCACTGACCAGGACTGACCCTCCTCCTCTCTGTACCCCCTCACCTGTCTCCTCTGCACTGACCAGGACTGACCCTCCTCCTCTCTGTACCCCCTCACCTGTCTCCTCTGCACTGACCAGGACTGACCCTCCTCCTCTCTGTACCCCCTCACCTGTCTCCTCTGCACTGACCAGGACTGACCCTCCTCCTCTCTGTACCCCTCACCTGTCTCCTCTGCACTGACCAGGACTGACCCTCCTCCTCTCTGTACCCCCTCACCTGTCTCCTCTGCACTGACCAGGACTGACCCTCCTCCTCTCTGTACCCCCTCACCTGTCTCCTCTGCACTGAACAGGACTGACCCTCCTCCTCTCTGTACCCCCTCACCTGTCTCCGCTGCACTGACCAGGACTGACCCTCCTCCTCTCTGTACCCCCTCACCTGTCTCCTCTGCACTGACCAGGACTGACCCTCCTCCTCTCCGTACCCCCTCACCTGTCTCCTCTGCACTGACCAGGACTGACCCTCCTCCTCTCCGTACCCCTCACCTGTCTCCTCTGCACTGACCAGGACTGACCCTCCTCCTCTCCGTACCCCCTCACCTGTCTCCTCTGCACTGACCAGGACTGACCCTCCTCTCTGTACCCCTCACCTGTCTCCTCTGCACTGACCAGGACTGACCCTCCTCCTCTCTGTACCTCCTCACCTGTCTCCGTCACGTAGCTCCCTGAACTGCCTCCCCAGCAGGCAGGCGAGCAGAGCCCCCACCCGCGCCCCCCGCAGTAGGGGCTCCGAGATGGCTCCTATCCACACGTCAATGTTTTCGGGGGTCCCGTAGAGAGCAGAGAGCTTCTCCGCCAGGGAGGGGCTGCTCAGCACGGACCCCAGCTCCGAGACATTGCGAGGGGCCGACAGACCGCACAGCCGGCGCCAGGCATTGTACCCTGGCAGACAGGGGGGGGCTTAACACACACTTTAAAATAATATGGGATTCAAAATAAATTCTCTCTCCTCTGCTCTCTCTCCTCTCTCTCCTGCCCTCTCTCCTCCCCTCAATCCTCCCCTCCTCCTGCCCTCTCCTCACCTGGCAGCCCATGGTCCCGGCCCCTCTGCAGATTGAGGGAGGCAAGATCGAGGGACAGCGCCCCCTGGGCCTGGAACAGCCTCTCTGTCAGCTCCTCTGGCATCATCTGGGTCTGAGTCTGCAGCTTGGCCGGGTTCAGAACCAGCCCTCGGATCAGCGGGTCCACTCCTCCTGGAAACCAGGAGCGGAGAGGAACCAGTTATCCCAATTAGGCCATTAATCCAGGTAACCGCAGTTATCCCAGCACTGGTAGCTAAGCCCCACCTACCCTCGTGCACCAGCCTCCAGGACGAGAAGAATGATTGGTGGAGCTGGATGTTGGGGTGGGCGGGGCTCTGCGAGTAGTTCTGGTCCAATCGGAAAAGCTGTGGTTGGATGGTGACGTGAGCGAACCGGAAGGCGGCAGTGGCGAACACGTTGGCAATGCGTGGGTCAGCGAGGGGGCGGTACCCAGTGTAGGGGGGGAGGAGCTTAGGGGAGGAGTCAGGGCCCAGGATACGAGGGAGGTAATCTCTCCACGTCAGCACCTGAGGGAGAGAGAGAGAGGATTGTTTAATGAAGGTAGAGGAGGGGGGAGGTGAGAGAAGGAAGAGGAGAGGGGAGGGGGGAGGAAGGAGAGGGGACTCCCCGTCTCTGACCTGGTGCACAGCTCCCAGCAGTTTGCGGGTCTCCTGGTAGATGGTCTCTCCGCTCCAGTGGGGGTTCACCTTCCCCAGCTCCAGAGCCAGCCGGTTGTGCTCCCTGAGGAACAGGGTGTGGAGAGCCTGCATTCCCAAGTGCTCATTTGCACGGGAATCACCTGAGAGGAGAGGGAAGGAGGAGAGACAGAGAAGAGGAGAGTGAGAATGGAAGAAAGAACAAAGAGTGAGGGGTAGAGGGGGTGTGAGGGGTAGAGAGTGAGGGGTAGAAGGGAGTGAGGTGTAGATAGTGAGGGGTAGAGAGTGAGGGGTAGAAGGGGGGGTGAGGGGTAGATAGTGAGGGGTAGAGGGGGTGTGAGGGGTAGAGAGTGAGGGGTAGAGGGGGTGTGAGGTAGAGAGTGAGGGGTAGAAGGGGTAGTGAGTGAATGGTAGAGAGGGGGTGTAAAGGGTAAAGAGGGGGTGTGAGGTAGAGAGTGAGGGGTAGAAGGGAGTGAGGTGTAGATAGTGAGGGGTAGAGAGTGAGGGGTAGAGGGGGTGTGAGGGGTAGAGAGTGAGGGGTAGAAGGGGGGGTGAGGTGTAGATAGTGAGGGGTAGAGAGTGAGGGGTAGAGGGGGTGTGAGGGGTAGAGAGTGAGGGGTAGAAGGGGGGGTGAGGTGTAGATAGTGAGGGGTAGAGGGTGGTGTGAGGGGTAGAGAGTGAGGGGTAGAGAAGGGGGTGTGAGGGGTAGAGGAGGTGTGAAGGGTAGAGAGTGAGGGGTAGAGGGGGTGTGAGGGGGTGTGAGGGGGTGTGAGGGGTAGAGTGAAGGGGGTGTGAAGGGTGTAGAGGGGGTGTGAGGGGTAGAGTGAAGGGGGTGTGAAGGGTGTAGAGGGGTAGAGAGTGAGGGGTAGAGTGAAGGGGGTGTGAAGGGTGTAGAGGGGGTGTGAGGGGTAGAGAGTGAGGGGGTGTGAGGGGTAGAGTGAAGGGGGTGTGAAGGGTGTAGAGGGGGTGTGAGGGGTAGAGAGTGAGGGGTAGAGGGGTAGAGTGAAGGGGGTGTGAAGGGTGTAGAGGGGGTGTGAGGGGTAGAGAGTGAGGGGGTAGAGAGTGAGGGGTAGAGTGAAGGGGGTGTGAAGGGTGTAGAGGGGGTGTGAGGGGTAGAGTGAAGGGGGTGTGAAGGGTGTAGAGGGGGTGTGAGGGGTAGAGAGTGAGGGGGTGTGAGGGGTAGAGTGAAGGGGGTGTGAAGGGTGTAGAGCCCCCACCTCCCCAATCGGTGCGGGGGATGTGTAGCGGGGTCGCTTGCCGGGGGGTGTGCCTGTTGTCTCCGCACTCCCAGTGTGTGGGTCGCGTGCCGGGTGTTGTCTCCCCAGGGGGTGTGTAGAGTGTAGAGGGGGTGTGAGGGGTAGAGAGTGAGGGGGTGTGAGGGGTAGAGTGAAGGGGGTGTGAAGGGTGTAGAGGGGGTGTGAGGGGTAGAGTGAAGGGGGTGTGAAGGGTGTAGGGACGAGAGCATTGACTCTGTTACCTGCTTTGAAGCAGGAGGTGGTGTTGCTGGCTGGCTCATCAGCACTGTGGTTGCGAGGCCGGCTGCAGGGGTCCTGGTGGCCGCTCTGCAGGTAGGGCAAGTAGGCGAGGCCCTGGTCCGAGGCGTGCTGGTTGACGGCGAGTAGGCCACGCTGGGAGGACTGGTTTCGCAGGGCCATGGCGAGGGGTGCAGAGCTCCCGTACACAACACTGGCGTCCACGAATGAGCTGATGCTGTTGAGCTGCTCCCTTGGGCCCAGCCGACCGGACAGGAGTCCGGCCAGACCCGACTGACCCTCCCCGCTGCCGACACACGCAGGGGCTGAGCGGAAAAATGGCATGCATTCCACCTCCCCACAGGAGCGAGGGTCATCCACAGGGATCTGGAGTGGAGAGGAGAGGAGAGTAGAGAGGAGAGGAGAGTAGAGAGGAGAGTAGGGTCATCCACAGTTATCTGGAGAGGAGAGTAGAGTAGAGAGGAGAGAGGAGAGAGGAGAGAGGGTCATTCCCAGGGATCTGTAGAGGAGGGGAGAAAGGGGTGCAGGTGCTATACCTGTATTGGGAAGCAGGGGCTGCGCTGGGTGCAGGATCGAGAGCAGTCAGCCCCGCTGTGGAAGGCCGCAGTACTGGCACTCTGCGGGGTCAGGTCGAGGTCATGATCGATCCATTGGCCCCACTCCACCAGCATGTGGGAGTAGCTCTCGTCCAAAGAGATGTTTTCGTTCCGTGTGTACAGCACCTCGTGAGACACGCGGCGCACCTGCCAGTCAAACACAGGATGTCACCAAGAAACCCTCACTCTGTGTGTGTGTGTGGGGGGTTGTGGTTGTGGTTTTGTGTGTATTTGTGTAGCTGTCTAATTGTGTGCAGTTGATTGTGGTTATATGTGTTGTTATGTGTGTGTGTGTGTGTGTGTGTGTTGTGTGTGTGTGTGGCGTGCGTGCGTGCGTGTGTGTGTGTGTTGTGTATGTGTGTGTGTGTATGTTTTTGTGTGTGTGTGTGTATGTGTGTGGTGTTTGATGTGTGTGTGTGAGAGAGAGATTGTTGTATGTGTTTGGTTGTGTGTGTGGGGTTGTTGGTGGGTTTGTTAGTGTGTGTAGTTGGTCTGGTTTTGTGCCGTTGCACTTGGTTGTGTTGTGTGTGTTATGTTGGTGTTGGGTGGATGTGTGTGTGTACGGTGGTGTGTTGTACTGTGGGGTGTGTTGTGTGGTTGTCGGGGTGTGGTTTTGTGTGTATGTGTGTCGTTGTCTGGTTGTGTGCAGTTGACTGTGGGTGTGTGTGTTGTTATGTGTGTGTGTGTATGTGTGTGTGTGTGTGTGTGTCTGTGTGGTTGTGTGTGGGGTTGTGGTTGTGGTTTTGTGTGTATGTGTGTTTGTTGTCTGTGTTGTGTGTGTGTGTGATGTGTGTGTGTGGTGTGTGTGTGGCCAGTGTGTTTCTCAGTGTGTTGGTGGTTCTGTACCGGTGGCAGGGTGAAGCCGTGATGCAGTCTCTCGGAGTTCCAGCCGCGCGGCAGAGAGAATCCGTCATCGTACTCCGCAGGCAGCCAGCGCACGTAGGGCGTGTTCGAGGCACCCCACAGAGGGAACTTCCTGGCAGGGGGAGAGGGGAGCGCTTACACACTCACGGCATCACTGGATAATCAAACACCAAGTTCATTACACACCCACGCTTGCACATCGGCTGTTAATTCTTTCAACATCGCACTCTCCCTCCGCCCCTCCTCCCTCCCCTCCAACCCATCTTCCCTCTCCCTCTCCCCCTCTCTTCTCCCTGCCTCCTCTCCCTCGCTACACCCTCCCTCTCCTTTCCCTCTCCTTCTCCCTCCTCTCTCTCTCGTCTCTCTCGTCTCATCCCTCCTCTCTCCTCTCCTATCTCTCGTTCTCATCCTCCTCGCCTCCCTCTCCCTTTTTTTTCCCCTTTTGTTTTTTTTTTTTTTTTTTTTTTTTTTTTTTTTTTGTTTTTTTCTTTTTTTTTTATTTTTGTTTTTCCCTTTTTCTTTTTAGTTTTTCCTTTTTTTTTGGGGGGGGGGGGGGGGGCTCTCCCCTCTCGCCCTCTCTCCTCTCCTCCTCCTCTCTCGCCCCTCTCTCTCTCCTCTCCCCCCCTCTCTCTCTCTTCCTCTTTCTCTCCCTCTCTCTTCTTTCTCCCCTTCTCTCCCCCTCTCTCCCCCTCTCTCCCCCCCCCCCCTCTCTCCCTCTCCCCCCCCCCCCTCCCCCCCCCCTTTCCCCAGCTAGAGAGAAGAATGAGAAGAGGGATCCTCCCCTTTCTCTCTCTTCTCTCTCTCTCTCTCTCTCTCTCTCTCCCCCCCCTCTCTCTCTCTCTCTCCCCCTCCTCCTCCTCTCTCTCTCTCTCGGTCTTTCTCCTCCCTCTCTCTCCCTCTTTGGACGAAGTTCTCTCCCCTAAGCTCTCCTCCTCCTTGCTCTCTCTCTCTCTCTCCGTCTTTCTCTCCCTCTCCCCTCTAAGAAGAATCTCTCCTCTCTTTCTCTCCCTCTCTCTCTCTTTCTCTCTCTCTCTCTCCCCCCTCCCTCCCTCTCTCCCCCTCTCTCTCGCTCTCTCTCTCCCCCTCTCTCTCTCTCTCCTCTCTCTCTCCTCTTCTCTCTTTCTCCTCTCCTCTCTCTCTCTCTCTCTCTCCCCGCTCCCCTTCTCTCCCCCTCTCTCCCCCTCTTCTCTCTCTCTTTCTCTTCTCTCTCTCTCTCTCTTCTCTCTTCTCTCTCTCCCCTCTCTCTCTATCTCTCTCTCTTTCTCTT
>NC_054552.1:120000-165932 GCF_017654505.1 Polyodon spathula | reverse complement strand
TCTCTCTTCTCCCCCCCTCTATCTCTCTCTCTTCTCTCCCCCTCTATCTCTCTCTCTTCTCTCCCCCTCTCTCCTCCCCCTCTCTCTCTCTCTCTCTCTCTCTCTCTCTCCGCTCCCTCACCGGTTGTTGCAGGCTCCGGTGATGGTGCGGTACTTGCTGTCGAAGCAGGAGAGGCCGCAGTGGGGGGGTTGGGTCTGAGTGGAGCAGCCTGTCGCCTCGGCCAGCGCCTGCAAGTCCTGGGGGGTCAGCAGCTCTGAGAACAATGAGACAGGAGTACCTGAAACAGGAGCACCCTGAGACAGGGGCGCCCCCAAACAGGAGAAGGGGAGAAAGGGAGAAGGTGAGGTGTCTGGCCCGCTCACCCGTGATGTTCTTCAGCTCCATCTCCTGGGTGTACACCATCTGCCGGATGATCTCCACAGTGTTGTCCAGAAGCTCGGCCGCGCGCACGGCTGACCGCGTCTCGGGGGCCGGCTGCTTGAAAAGGGTCAAGAGGTCACTGGGGCTGAGTGAGCCTTCGTCCAGGGCAGCCTTTGTCCTGGGAGAGGTGTCGGATGAAACACAGACAGCTTGATGGAGCACTCCAATCAAACCCTCGACCAGGATCTGGAGGGGAGACTATAAGAAGGCAGGTGGACCAGCATTTTGTCCAGAGCCCTCTGCAGCTGAGAATCAACCCGTTTGTATTACTTGATGTGTCTGTCTGGGGAATGCCTCGATGCCTTGAGTCCACTACTCTCTGTTTAGGGTAATTACACTTTGCTGTGCATGTATAATGGAAGGGTCATGCAGAACACTCACAGTAAGGCGAAAAATCCACACCCCTCACCTCTCTGGGTCATGTTTTCACTCTCTCTCTCTCTCTCTCTCTTCTAACGTCTCTGGATCGTGTGTACGCTGTGTTCACTCTCTCTCTCCTCACCTCTCTCTGGATCATGTGTACGCTGTGTTCACTCTCTCTCTCCTCACCTCTCTCTGGATCGTGAGTACGCTGTGTTCACTCTCTCTCTCCTCACCTCTCTCTGGATCGTGTGTACGCTGTGTTCACTCTCTCTCTCCTCACCTCTCTCTGGATCGTGTGTACGCTGTGTTCACTCTCTCTCTCCTCACCTCTCTCTGGATTGTGTGTACGCTGTGTTCACTCTCTCTCTCCTCACCTCTCTCTGGATCGTGTGTACGCTGTGTTCACTCTCTCTCTCCTCACCTCTCTCTGGATTGTGTGTACGCTGTGTTCACTCTCTCCTCTCTCCTCACCTCTCTCTGGATCGTGTGTACGCTGTGTTCACTCTCTCTCTCCTCACCTCTCTCTGGATCGTGTGTACGCTGTGTTCACTCTCTCTCTCCTCACCTCTCTCTGGATCGTGTGTACGCTGTGTTCTCTCTCTCTCTCCTCACCTCTCTCTGGTTCGTGTGTACGCTGTGTTCTCTCTCTCCTCACCTCTCTCTGGATCGTGTGTACGCTGTGTTCACTCTCTCTCTCCTCACCTCTCTCTGGATCGTGTGTACGCTGTGTTCACTCTCTCTCTCCTCACCTCTCTCTGGTTCGTGTGTACGCTGTGTTCTCTCTCTCCTCACCTCTCTCTGGATCGTGTGTACGCTGTGTTCACTCTCTCTCTCCTCACCTCTCTCTGGTTCGTGTGTACGCTGTGTTCTCTCTCTCTCTCCTCACCTCTCTCTGGATCGTGTGTACGCTGTGTTCTCTCTCTCTCTCCTCACCTCTCTCTGGATCGTGTGTACGCTGTGTTCACTCTCTCTCTCCTCACCTCTCTCTGGATTGTGTGTACGCTGTGTTCACTCTCTCTCTCCTCACCTCTCTCTGGTTCGTGTGTACGCTGTGTTCTCTCTCTCTCTCCTCACCTCTCTCTGGTTCGTGTGTACGCTGTGTTCTCTCTCTCTCTCCTCACCTCTCTCTGGATCGTGTGTACGCTGTGTTCACTCTCTCCTCACCTCTCTCTGGATCGTGTGTACACTGTGTTCACTCTCTCTCTCCTCACCTCTCTCTGGATCGTGTGTACGCTGTGTTCACTCTCTCTCTCCTCACCTCTCTCTGGATCGTGTGTACGCTGTGTTCACTCCCTCCTCACCTCTCTCTGGATCGTGTGTACGCTGTGTTCACTCTCTCTCTCCTCACCTCTCTCTGGATCGTGTGTACGCTGTGTTCACTCTCTCTCTCCTCACCTCTCTCTGGATCGTGTGTACGCTGTGTTCACTCTCTCCTCACCTCTCTCTGGATCGTGTGTACGCTGTGTTCACTCTCTCTCTCCTCACCTCTCTCTGGATCGTGTGTACACTGTGTTCACTCTCTCTCCTCACCTCTCTCTGGATCGTGTGTACGCTGTGTTCACTCTCTCTCTCCTCACCTCTCTCTGGATCGTGTGTACGCTGTGTTCACTCTCTCTCTCCTCACCTCTCTCTGGATCGTGTGTACGCTGTGTTCTCTCTCTCCTCACCTCTCTCTGGATCGTGTGTACGCTGTGTTCACTCTCTCTCTCCTCACCTCTCTCTGGATCGTGTGTACGCTGTGTTCACTCTCTCTCTCCTCACCTCTCTCTGGATCGTGTGTACGCTGTGTTCACTCTCTCCTCACCTCTCTCTGGATCGTGTGTACGCTGTGTTCTCTCTCTCTCCTCACCTCTCTCTGGATCGTGTGTACACTGTGTTCACTCTCTCCTCACCTCTCTCTGGATCGTGTGTACGCTGTGTTCACTCTCTCTCTCCTCACCTCTCTCTGGATCGTGTGTACGCTGTGTTCACTCTCTCTCTCCTCACCTCTCTCTGGTTCGTGTGTACGCTGTGTTCTCTCTCTCTCTCCTCACCTCTCTCTGGTTCGTGTGTACGCTGTGTTCTCTCTCTCTCTCCTCACCTCTCTCTGGTTCGTGTGTACGCTGTGTTCTCTCTCTCTCTCCTCACCTCTCTCTGGTTCGTGTGTACGCTGTGTGGTTCGTGTGTACGCTGTGTTCTCTCTCTCTCTCCTCACCTCTCTCTGGATCGTGTGTACGCTGTGTTCTCTCTCTCTCCTCACCTCTCTCTGGATCGTGTGTACGCTGTGTTCACTCTCTCTCTCCTCACCTCTCTCTGGATCGTGTGTACGCTGTGTTCACTCTCTCCTCACCTCTCTCTGGATCGTGTGTACGCTGTGTTCACTCTCTCTCTCCTCACCTCTCTCTGGATCGTGTGTACGCTGTGTTCTCTCTCTCTCCTCACCTCTCTCTGGATCGTGTGTACGCTGTGTCACCTCTCTCTCTCCTCACCTCTCTCTGGATCGTGTGTACGCTGTGTTCACTCTCTCTCTCCTCACCTCTCTCTGGATCGTGTGTACGCTGTGTTCACTCTCTCCTCACCTCTCTCTGGATCGTGTGTACGCTGTGTTCACTCTCTCTCTCCTCACCTCTCTCTGGATCGTGTGTACGCTGTGTTCACTCTCTCCTCACCTCTCTCTGGATCGTGTGTACGCTGTGTTCACTCTCTCCTCACCTCTCTCTGGATCGTGTGTACGCTGTGTTCACTCTCTCCTCACCTCTCTCTGGATCATGTGTACGCTGTGTTCACTCTCTCCTCACCTCTCTCTGGATCGTGTGTACGCTGTGTTCACTCCCTCCTCACCTCTCTCTGGATTGTGTGTACGCTGTGTTCACTCTCTCCTCACCTCTCTCTGGATCGTGTGTACGCTGTGTTCACTCTCTCTCTCCTCACCTCTCTCTGGATCGTGTGTACGCTGTGTTCACTCTCTCTCTCCTCACCTCTCTCTGGATCGTGTGTACGCTGTGTTCACTCTCTCTCTCCTCACCTCTCTCTGGATCGTGTGTACGCTGTGTTCACTCTCTCCTCACCTCTCTCTGGATCGTGTGTACGCTGTGTTCACTCTCTCTCTCCTCACCTCTCTCTGGATCGTGTGTACGCTGTGTTCACTCTCTCCTCACCTCTCTCTGGATCGTGTGTACGCTGTGTTCGTGTGTCTCTCTCTCCTCTCCTCTCTCTCTCGTGTGTACGCTGTGTTCTCTCTCTCTCTCCTCACCTCTCTCTGGTTCGTGTGTACGCTGTGTTCACTCTCTCCTCACCTCTCTCTGGATCGTGTGTACGCTGTGTTCACTCTCTCCTCACCTCTCTCTGGATCGTGTGTACGCTGTGTTCACTCTCTCTCTCCTCACCTCTCTCTGGATTGTGTGTACGCTGTGTTCACTCTCTCTCTCCTCACCTCTCTCTGGTTCGTGTGTACGCTGTGTTCTCTCTCTCCTCACCTCTCTCTGGATCGTGTGTACGCTGTGTTCACTCTCCTCCTCACCTCTCTCTGGATCGTGTGTACGCTGTGTTCACTCTCTCTCCTCACCTCTCTCTGGATCGTGTGTAGCTGTGTTCACTCTCTCCTCACCTCTCTCTGGATCGTGTGTACGCTGTGTTCACTCTCTCTCTCCTCACCTCTCTCTGGATCGTGTGTACGCTGTGTTCACTCTCTCCTCACCTCTCTCTGGATCGTGTGTACACTGTGTTCACTCTCTCTCTCCTCACCTCTCTCTGGTTCGTGTGTACACTGTGTTCTCTCTCTCTCTCCTCACCTCTCTCTGGTTCGTGTGTACGCTGTGTTTCTCTCTCTCTCCTCACCTCTCTCTGGATCGTGTGTACGCTGTGTTCACTCTCTCTCTCCTCACCTCTCTCTGGATCGTGTGTACGCTGTGTTCACTCTCTCCTCACCTCTCTCTGGATCGTGTGTACGCTGTGTTCACTCTCTCCTCACCTCTCTCTGGATCGTGTATACGCTGTGTTCACTCTCTCCTCAGCTCTCCTCAGCGCCTCCGACACAAACACAGTCCCACTCTTCGGTGCAGCCTCTGTGAGTACGAACACGTTACAGAGAAGAGGCTCGAGTGTGTGTGTCTCTGCGTGCGTGTGTGTGTGTTGTGATTGTGTTCTTACCCGTGTGTGTGTTACGAATGTGTTCTTACCCGTGTGTGTGTGTGTGTTGCGATTGCGTTCTTACCGTGTGTGTGTGTGTGTGTGTTGTGTGTAGATTGGTGGTTGAGATCTGTGTTTTGCCAACACTTACCACCGTGTGTGTGTTGCGATTGTGTTTCTTAACACAAGAATGTGTGTGTTGTGTGTGTGGTGTTTGCGTTCTTACCCGTGTGGTCCTTGTGTGTGTGTGTTGTCGATTGCGATTCTTACCGTGTTTTGTGTTGGTGTATGGCAGTGTGTGTGTGTGTGTGTGTTGTGTGTTGAGTGTGTTGTACCCGTGGTGTGTGTGTGTGTGTGTGTGTTGCGATTGTGTTCTTACCCGTGTGTGTGTTGCGATTGTGTTCTTACCCATGTGTGTGTGTGTGTGTGTGTGTGTCTGTTGCGATTGTGTTCTTACCCGTGTGTGTGTGTGTGTTGAGATTGCATTCTTACCCGTGTGTGTGTGTGTGTGTGTGTGTGTTGAGATTACGTTCTTACCCGTGTGTGTGGCGCAGTGCACCGGGGGGGTGGTGGGAGGAGCCAGGGCAAGCATTACCAGCAGGACCCTGAGAGAAACCTGAAACAAAAACACACTGACTGAACCAGGAACTTGAAACTGCACAGCACACTGACTGAGCCAGGAACTCGAAACTGCACAGCACACTGACTGAGCCAGGAATTCGAAACTGCACAGCACACTGACTGAGCCAGGAACTCGAAACTGCACAGCACACTGACTGAGCCAGGAACTCGAAACTGCACAGCACACTGACTGAGCCAGGAGCTCGAAACTGCACAGCACACTGACTGAGCCAGGAACTCGAAACTGCACAGCACACTGACTGAGCCAGGAACTCGAAACTGCACAGCACACTGACTGAGCCAGGAACTCGAAACTGCACAGCACACTGACTGAGCCAGGAACTCGAAACTGCACAGCACACTGACTGAGCCAGGAACTCGAAACTGCACAGCACACTGACTGAGCCAGGAACTCGAAACTGCACAGCACACTGACTGAGCCAGGAACTCGAAACTACACAGCACACTGACTGAGCCAGGAACTCGAAACTACACAGCACACTGACTGAGCCAGGAACTCGAAACTACACAGCACACTGACTGAGCCAGGAACTCGAAACTGCACAGCACACTGACTGAGCCAGGAACTCGAAACTGCACAGCACACTGACTGAGCCAGGAACTCGAAACTACACAGCACACTGACTGAGCCAGGAACTCGAAACTGCACAGCACACTGACTGAGCCAGGAACTCGAAACTGCACAGCACACTGACTGAGCCAGGAACTCGAAACTACACAGCACACTGACTGAACCAGGAACTCGAAACTACACAGCACACTGACTCAGACAGGAACTCGAAACACAGTCTCAACAGCTACACAGCAGGTCGAAATACCAGCTGTTATCTTGCAGTGCAGAATCTATTTCAGGTCATTATTCTTACTGGGAATATATCTGCTACAACTTAATACACTGTCAGCAAAGAGTGACGAGAAGAGAGGTCCCTCTTACCATGAGACCGGTGAACTGTCTGTCTGTCTGCCTGTCTCCTGGAGGAAGATCTTGTCTGTGTCTCCTGGAGGACGATCCTATCTCTGTCCCCTGTCCTGGTGCTGTGTGTCTCCTGGAGGACGATCCTGTCTCTGTCCCCTGTCCTGGTGCTGTGTGTCTCCTGGAGGATGATCCTCTCTGTGTCCCCTGTCCCAGGTGCTGTGTGTCTCCTGGAGGACGATCCTGTCTGGATGCTTCCCGGCAGTGCTCCCTGCTCCCTCTTTATAAAGCTGCGGAGAGCCCAGGTATTCCCAGAATCCCATTATCTGACAGGGAGCTGAAACGACTGTTGACACCTAGGGACGGATCAAACCGTCTCCGAACTGGTCTTGTATCTCCCAGAAACTCTCCCTCCTCCTTCTTCTCCCGCACACCTCTTCCCCCCACCCTTACCCTTTCACTTTCCTGTGAGACTTCAGACCTGAGAGTGTGACCTGCTCCCTTATTCTTATTATTCTTATTATTATTCTTATTCTTATTATTATTATTATTATTTATCTATTTATTTATTTATTTATTTGGCAGATGCCTTTATCCCAGGCGACTCACACAGGTGAGGCAGCACAGGGTTCAAGCTTCATATTTAAATCCAGTGTAGTTTACAGTAAGTCCCGTCTCACTAAGGCTAGACTAGCAGCAGGGTCTGCTGTGGTCACTTCTTCCTCCTCCCATCTCAGAAGGATAGAGCAGGGCAGGTCAGGCCTGGGCAGGCGGCAGTGAGGAGCAGAGACCACATTGTCCAGATCCGAAAGCAATCTGATGGGATCCGAGCCAGCGGGATAATCCTCATTACAGAGGTGAGGACAGGGGCAGATAGGAGGGGAGGGGAGAGGGGCTGCAGGTGCACTGTCAGTGTGGAAGCTGAGGGAATGACACAAGAGAAGTTCCTGCAGGACTGCGCCGCTCTGCCTGGGAGCATCGCTTCAATACACAGGACAGCAGGAGACTGTCGTGAGTGTGCGTGTGGGTGTGTGTCTGTGTGAGGCTGTGTCTGTGTGTCTGTGTGTCTGTCTGTCTGTCTGTGTGTGTGTGTCTCTGTCTGTCTGTGTGTATGAGTCTGTGTCTGTGTGTGAGTCTGTCTGTGTGTCTGTGTGTGTCTATCTGTGTCTGTCTGTGTGTCTGTGTGTGTCTGTCTGTGTCTGTGTGTGAGCCTGTGTGTCCGCTCTCCTCCTGACCTTGCTGGCCCGCAGCATTGACCTTCACCCCCCCTCCCATGTCTAATCAGCATCTCTCTGACACGCTAACAACACGCCGCTACCCTTCATCTGCTACACTTTGATCTGGAGACATGCAGGTGTGCTGGGGCGGGGGGGAGAGGGAGGAGAGAGAGACACACACACACTGACACACGCACACACACACTCTAACACTCACATGCTCACGTGCACACACACACATTCACACACACACACAATAACTCACGCACACACAAAGAGGCGAGCACACAGGGAGCTTGAAACAGATTTATTTGATTTGAAAAAACTAATGTGCAGCTCCGTAAAATCACGCTCCCTTCATACAGGAACTGTCACACATTACCGAGTCAAAACACGCAAACGAGGGTCATTCCAAACCGTGCCCAGCACCCACGCAAGCAGGTTATTGCAACCTTTAATGAACTGCTGTGCTTTGAAAGGAGGAAAACAGCTAATGGCTTCCCAGGACTGGAATGAAGCAGCCATGCAGTGAAATCAGGGCTCTCTGTTTTGTATCGTTGCTGTTCAATTTGTCTCTTTTAAGTAAAAACTAGGAGCGCATTAAAGGCTGCAGTAAACGCTGTTGATAATCTGGCCCCGCGGTGTCGTTCCATTGGAAATACAAAGTCAAACACAAAACAAAAAGCTATAGGGTTCCAGAAACTGCGCACAGGATCTCAGCCAGCAGGGAGTGCCGTGTTGAGCCCAAGCCACCTGCCCACTGCTGATGCACGCTGTTACAGCAAGGACGTCCAGTCAGCAATTAGTTCATTGTTTTTTTAGTATGAATACATGTGTGTGTGCGTGTTTAGTAGGAGAGCAGATAGAAGTTCAGAAGTAGACTCTTTGAAACATGAAAGGGGTGAGTTTTCTTTGTTATTAATGTAGATGTATATATATTAGTCAAGGTCTTTTGCAAGGCTAGGAAATGAACCCTGGTCAGCTCTGGGTGGACTGGTCCTGGGTCAACTGGTCCTGGGTGGATTGATGCTGGATGGACTGGTCCTGGGTTGGCTGATGCTGGGTTGGCTGGTACTGGATGGACTGGTGCTGGGTGGACTGGTTCTGGGTTGGCTGGTACTGGGTGGACTGGTGCTGGGTTGGCTGGTACTGGACGGACTGGTCCTGGGTCGAACTCCTGCAGTTCTTTTTTACTGGTATTTTGGTTCTTGTGATCGTTCCTGAATATTACAGAACCCAATCCCCCCCCCCGAATTCTCAGCCTCCCTGTATACCCGCTTCTCAGAAATTAGATCCACCCCACATCCCCCTCTTGCCCATTCTTTTCTTTCTTTCCTTTCTTCTGTTCGTTCACTCATCTGTTATCTTCTTTTCTTTTTCTACTTTTTCTTACTTACCCCATCCCTTCCTTCCATCTTTCACCCAACCTGAATCTGGATCTGCTGCTCCTCCGAGTGCAGCCTGTTAGACACAGTGAGCAGCGCTGACCTGCAGTGCATTTCAAACCATCGAGCGTGTGTGTGTTTGTGTGTGTGTCAGTTTGTGTGTGTGCATTCTCAGGGTGTTCTGTTTCTCAAAAGTAGGAGTCAATGAAAGACTGGAGTAAACGCTTTGGAAATAAGGCACCAGGATTCTTAACCCAATCTGTATAACAGGACAGGACAGAGCAGGACAGAGCAGGACAGCACAGGACGGTGCAAGACGGCGCAGGACGGCGCAGGATGGCGCAGGACAGCGCAGGACGGAGCAGGACGGCGCAGGACGGAGCAGGATGGCGCAGGACGGCGCAGGACAGGCTTCACTCTTTCTTTGTTCCTCACATTGGATTGTGGAAGCTGGTCGACCCAGCGGAGGAAAGGTGTCTGTTAGATTCTGTTCAATCTCTTTAATTAATACCCCCTGGTGAAGAGTCACCCCCCCCCCCCCCCCCCCCAAGAGTCACCCCCCACCTGGGGAATCACTTAGTGTGGGGTCACCCCGCCTCAAAAATCGGACCCCCCAGGGGGGGGGGAATCATACCCCCCTGAAGATTCCCCCCCCCCCAGGCTTTCTCAGAAGAGTCATCCACCCCAGTGGGTGATTCACCCCCCCCTAAGATCACTGCCCCTGAACTTCACCCCCCTTGAAGAATCACACCCCCCCCCCCCTTAAGAATCAAACCCCCCCCAAAACGCAGCAGTCAATTCTTCCTGTTTTTATTTAAACACCTGCAGCTCCGCACTCAGCAGAAAGAGCAGAGCAGAAAGAGCAAAGCAGAAAGAGCAGAAAGAGCAGAGCAGAAAGAGCAAAGCAGAAAGAGCAGAAAGAGCAGAGCAGAAAGAGCAAAGCAGAAAGAGCAGAAAGAGCAGAGCAGAAAGAGCAAAGCAGAAAGAGCAGAAAGAGCAGAGCAGAAAGAGCAAAGCAGAAAGAGCAGAAAGAGCAGAGCAGAAAGAGCAAAGCAGAAAGAGCAGAAAGAGCAGAGCAGAAAGAGCAAAGCAGAAAGAGCAGAAAGAGCAGAGCAGAAAGAGCAAAGCAGAAAGAGCAGAGCAGAGCAGAGCAGAAAGAGCAAAGCAGAGAGCAGAGCAGAGCAGAGCAGAGCAGAAAGAGCAGAGCAGAGCAGAGCAGAAGAGCAGCAGAGCAGAAAGAGCAGAGCAGAGCAGAGCAGAGCAGAGCAGAGCAGAGCAGAGCAGAGCAGAGCAGAGCAGAGCAGAGCAGAGCAGAGCAGAGCAGAGCAGAAAGAGCAGAGCAGAGCAGAGCAGAGCAGAAAGAGCAGAGCAGAGCAGAGCAGAACTGAGCAGAAAGAGCAGAAAGAGCAGAGCAGAAAGAGCAGAGCAGAGCAGAGCAGAAAGAGCAGAGGAGAGCAGAAAGAGCAGAGCAGAGCAGAGCAGAGCAGAGCAGAAAGAGCAGAGCAGAGCAGAGCAGAGCAGAGCAGAGCAGAGCAGAGCAGAGCAGAAAGAGCAGAGCAGAGCAGAAAGAGCAGAGCAGAGCAGAGCAGAAAGAGCAGAGCAGAGCAGAACAGAAAGAGCAGAGCAGAGCAGAGCAGAAGAGAGCAGAAAGAGCAGAAAGAGCAGAGCAGAACAGAGCAGAGCAGAAGCAGAGCAGAAAGAGCAGAGCAGAAAGAGCAGAGACTGAGCAGAAAGAGCAGAGCAGAAAGAGCAGAAAGAGCAGAGCAGAGCTGAGCAGAAGAGAGCAGAACTGAGCAGAAAGAGCAGAGCAGACAGAGCAGAGCAGAGCAGAACTGAGCAGAAAGAGCAGAGCAGAGCAGAAAGAGCAGAGCAGAGCAGACAGAGCAGAAAGAGCAGAGCAGAAAGAGCAGAAGAGAGCAGAAAGAGCAGAGCAGAAAGAGCAGAGCAGAGCAGAGCAGAGCAGAACTGAGCAGAAAGAGCAGAGCAGAGAGCAGAAAGAGCAGAGCAGAGCAGAGCAGAGCAGAGCAGAAAGAGCAGAGCAGAGCAGAAAGAGCAGAACAGAGAGCAGAGCAGAGCAGAGCAGAACTGAGCAGAAAGAGCAGAAAGAGCAGAGCAGAGCAGAACTGAGCAGAAAGAGCAGAAGAGAGCAGAAAGAGCAGAGCAGAAAAAGCAGAACAGAGCAGAAAGAGCAGAAGAGAGCAGAAAGAGCAGAGCAGAACAGAGCAGAAAGAGCAGAGCAGAACAGAAAGAGCAAAGCAGAAAGAGCAGAAAGAGCAGAGCAGAAAGAGCAGAGCAGAGCAGAAGAGAGCAGAGAAGAGCAGAGCAGAGCAGAGCAGAAAGAGCAGAAAGAGCAGAGCAGAGAAGAGCAGAGCAGAACAGAGCAGAAAGAGCAGAGCAGAACAGAAAGAGCAAAGCAGAAAGAGGAGAAAGAGCAGAGCAGAAAGAGCAGAGCAGAACGAGCAGAGCAGAAAGTGCAGAGCAGAAAGAGCAAAGTAGAAAGAGCAGAGCAGAGCAGAGCAGAAAGAGCAGAGCAGAACAGAGCAGAAAGAGCAGAGCAGAAAGAGCAGAGCAGAACAGAAAGAGCAAAGCAGAGCAGAGCAGAAAGAGCAGAGCAGAAAGAGCAAAGCAGAAAGAGCAGAAGAGCAGCAGAGCAGAGCAGAGCAGAAAGAGCAGAGCAGAGCAGAAAGTGCAGAGCAGAAAGAGCAAAGTAGAAAGAGCAGAGCAGAGAGAGCAGAGCAGAACAGAAAGAGCAGAGCAGAAAGAGCAAAGTAGAAGGAGCAGAGCAGAGCAGAACAGAAAGAGCAGAGCAGAAGCAGAAGAGCAGAGCAGAGCAGAGCAGAAAGAGCAGAGCAGAGCAGAGCAGAGCCCAATGCCTTCTCTCATATCCCATGAATACAGAGCCGGGAATCGCATCCTTATTCAATTCATTGCAAGTCCTTTTTCATTTTTATAATAATAATAATAATAATAATAATAATAATTAATATATTAGTTTAACACGTTTTTAAACATGTTTAAAACGCGCATGCGCACACGTGCACAGACACACACACACACACATGCACTCTTGAAAAGAAAGTCCTGATAAAGTCGTCTGTGTCATAAAGCTTCTCCAGGTGGCGGCAGCCACACACGCGCCTGGGTGTCGTCCCCGCTGGCCAGCTGCTCCTCCAACCCCCAGGGCAGCTCTCCACCCCCTCCTCCTGCTCCTCTCCCCCCTTCCCCCCAGAGTTTCTCCGACAGGGTCGAGACCACGTTGCTGACAGCCATGTGCACCCGGCCACGCCGCCCCAGTGACCCCCCGGGGAGAGAATGAGAGCCGGCAGTAGAAGCTGGGGGCTGCGTGGCAGGTCCGGAGGCATCGTTATACAACGCTGGAGAGAAATGAAACGCTCTGCCTGCCCATGAGTCTGTCCTCAGTGAAACTTTATCAGGCTCTCGCACCCCCGTAGTTGGGTAGGAGTCATGCTCTTGTTGAAATAGTTTGAACAACTAACGACATCTGTGTAGACCACACCACAATTTCAGATCTTAGCACACACACACACACACACACACACACCTAACCACAATAATAGTAATATCGCAGTCGTAGCCCTTCTTCGGTGCTGTGCTCGTTGCAGCTGTGGTATCAGGATGGTGGATTAACGGAGCGGGTTAGCTAGCCAGCATATCTAATATCAGTATTATTAGTAGTGGTAATAATATAACACGCAATGTGTGCGTGGTTCAGTCTCTTTTGTAAAAACGTCTCCGCTGTTTTTATTTTGTATTTCTTTGATTAAAATCCATTTTAAAAAAAGGCCAGGTCACCATTACTAATCCCTGAGTCCATTCTTATCAGCCAGCTAGAATCCTGCTGTAATGCGGCTCCGGTTCTGAAGCAGACAGCAGTGACCCTCCTTATCCAACGCTCCTTCCGTGGAGATGCGTCTGTCGGTATCCGAGCGGGCTGGGTTCTGCTGTTAACCCTTTTTCGGCTCTGTGGATTTGGAAGGACCTCGCTGTCGGCGTCGCGACTCCGAGGATTGTCTCCCGGAGACCCGCGGTGTCTCTGCTTCGCAGTGCGTCAGCAGGACCAGCATTGCCCCGGAGTGAGGAGAGCGTGGCTCCGGCTGCTGATCAGCGCACTAGCTGGGCACAGAAGAGGGCTCACCCGCTGTACAGTACTGCGCTGTCACTGCTGACCCGGCCTCTGCTTCCGAGAGTTATATAAAAGAGAAAAGCAGCCCTGCGTGTAGCACACGGCCCGGTCTGATTATTAAATAATGAATCATCGTTCTTTATATTCCAAAGAGAAACAAGCTACCAATCAAAATAAGAGTCTCTCTCTCTCTCTCTCTCTCTCTCTCGGAGGGGGGCATCCTTACCCCCCCGCCCCCCCACTTCTCACAGGACAGGACCCTTCTCTCCTGCTCCTGTCCATGTGGGTGTGGGGGCGGGTCATGGGAGTATTCCAGACCCAATGAGACACTACCATCATGTATTATGTATTAGGCACCTTTATCAATAATAAACCATTAGGACAGTCAGGCAGCTGCTCTCTCTCCCCCTCCCTGATTCTCTTCTCCCTCTCTCTGACTCTCTTCTCCCCCTCTCTGACTCTTTCTCCCTGATTCTCTTCTCCCTCTCTCTGACTCTCTTCTCCCCCTCTCTGACTCTTTCACCCTGATTCTCTTCTCCCTCTCTCTGACTCTCTTCTCCCCCTCTCTGACTCTTTCACCCTGATTCTCTTCTCCCTCTCTCTGACTCTCTTCTCCCCCCTCACTGATGGCTCTGTCAGCTGTCTGTTTCATCACCATGGTAACAGGCCCTTGCTATGGTACATACTTCTTGATTGGGTGGGGATGCTATCTAAGCCACAGACCAACTTGTGAGACACACTGAGAGACACACACAGAGACACACACACTGAGAGACATACACACAGAGACACATACACTGAGAGACATACACACAGAGACACACACACTGAGAGACATACACACAGAGACACACACACTGAGACACACACACTGAGACACACACACAGAGACACACACACTGAGAGACATACACAGAGACACACACTGAGAGACACACACACTGAGAGACATACACAGAGACACACACACTGAGAGACATACACACAGACACACACACTGAGAGACACACACACACGAGACCACACACTGGTGACACTCTCTGAAGAACCACTCTGGAGTGTGACACTCCTGACATGACACACAGAGACACACACTGAGAGACACACACTGAGAGACACACACTGAGACACACACACAGAGACACACACACTGAGAGACACACACACAGAGACACACACACTGAGAGACACACACAGAGACACACACACTGAGAGACATACACACAGAGACACACACTGAGAGACACACACACAGAGACACACACACTGAGAGACATACACACAGAGACACACACTGAGAGACACACACACAGAGACACACACACACTGAGAGACACACACACACAGACACACACACTGAGAGACATACACACACACACACACACACTCAACACCACAGAGACATACACACACACACTGTGAGACTCTACACACAGAGACACACACTGCTGAGACACTCTCTGTATGTGTGTGTACTGTCCTGTGTGTGACTCTCTGTATGTATGTGTCTACCACACACACAGAGTACACTGTGACACTCTCTGAAGAGACACTGAGAGATACACACTGAGACATACACACTGAGACACACACACTGAGAGACATACATACACACTGTGAGACACACACACACACACACACTGAGAGACATACACACTGAGAGACACACACACACACACTGAGAGACATACACACACACACAAACACTCACTACCAAGACATGCACGCATCTACTAATATGAACACAAGCGAATGCAGACACAGAGTCTCCTGCCATGAGAAATAAGATTCCCTGAGCCCCAGTCCCTGTGATGACAGTACCCACCCTGGGCTCCAGCGCTCACTGTCCCCTCTCTCGCCCTCCCTCTCCCTCTCTGTCTCTCCCGTTCGGAGGGAAATCAATGGCAGGTTGAAGCCTCACTCCGCTCCAATCCCCTGCATACTGGAAGGACTCTGAATAAAAATGTGTGAAGACTCTGGTGAGGGAGCAGGTGAGTGCTGAGGAACGTGACACCGCTGAGCAGCACAGCATCTACTTATTTATTGATTTACTTATTTATTTTGAGTCTTTAAAATATATATATATTTTTTTTTTTTGATTCTCTGAGTGACGATCAGAACGCTCTTCAGGTCAACATCAGGTCAAAGGTCAGAGTGGGGTCCTATAAGAGACAGAATAATTTATTATTATTATTATTATTATTATTATTGTCTGTCTGCCTGTGATTGGCTGCATTGCCTGCTTGCCTCTCTCTGATTGGCTAACCTCAGACAGCAAACTGCAGGGGGCGGATCCTGTACCGGTGGGTGTGGTCATCCAATGGGGGGCTTAACTTCTGGATCGTCCTGAAAGAAAGAAGAGAGAGAGAAGGGGGGCTGTGAGAGGAGGAGTGGGGGTAGGGTTAGGGTTAGCGAGAGAAGGGGGCTGTGAGAGGAGGAGTGGGGGTAGGGTTAGGGTTAGCGAGAGAAGGGGGCTGTGAGAGGAGGAGTGGGGGTAGGGTTAGGGTTAGCGAGAGAAGGGGGCTGTGAGAGGAGGAGAGGGGGTAGGGTTAGGGTTAGCGAAAGAAGGGGGCTGTGAGAGGAGGAGTGGGGGTAGGGTTAGGGTTAGCGAGAGAAGGGGGCTGTGAGAGGAGGAGTGGGGGTAGGGTTAGGGTTAGCGAGAGAAGGGGGCTGTGAGAGGAGGAGTGGGGGTAGGGTTAGGGTTAGCAAGAGAAGGGGGCTGTGAGAGGAGGAGTGGGGGTAGGGTGTGACTCTACCTGGCTTGGTGAGGGTGCAGGGTGTGCAGGCTCTCTCTGGCTGGCCTCTCCCTGCCCAGCCTCTGTCGCTGGTTATTGAAGGTGTAGCTGTTGGGGTTCTGCCTCTGGATCCCTCCCCGAGTCCAGCCCTCCCTGTCAGTACCGACCAGGGTCTTATCACAGAACCTGCGGGTCGGAGCAGAACCCTTACAGAACCGCACTGGCCCAATGCAGAGGGGTCCAATACAAAACCACTCAAGTCCAATACAGGACCACACGGGTCACCTCAGAACCAGTGGGACCACTACACAATCCCACTAGCTCAAAACTTGTAGTGAAAAGGTTGAGTGTTTGTCATTGACCTTATTAAGTTTCTTTGAGTATTTCATAACTCAGCACTACAGCATGCTTATCATTCAGTAATACAGCACTTTGAAGCCGTGTGGTCTCTGTGCCCTCCCCCCCCTCCCCTGCTCACTTGATGCTGTAGTGAGTGAGGAAACGCTGCGAGGCTGCAGGGTCACATGACTGAGTCACATGAGCAGGTGTGTTCTCACTGTATCCAGACAGCTCCTGAGAGAGAGGAGAGAGGAGAGAGGACAGGAGGCAGGGAACTAGGCTGATTGTCTATCAGGGAAGATCTGAGATACTCGTCAGGAAAGCCCCCAGCCCCTCCCCTTTACCCTCCCTTACCTACCCTCCTGTTACTTTGCACCCTGCCCCCCTCTATCTACTCTTATGAAAGTAGCCCCCAGTAAAAGCACAACCAAGTGTAATGAAGCACAGTGACAGCATTGTAAAGCACAGAGAGGTCTGGTAAAGCATAGGGAAGCATTGTAAAGCACAGAGAGGTGTGGTAAAGCATAGTGACAGCATTGTAAAGCACAGAGAGGTGTGGTAAAGCATAGTGACAGCATTGTAAAGCACAAAGAGGTCTGGTAAAGCACAGGGAAGCATTGTAAAGCACAGAGAGGTCTGGTAAAGCATAGGGAAGCTTTGTAAAGCACAGAGAGGTCTGGTAAAGCACAGGAAAGCATTGTAAAGCACAGGGAAGCTTTGCTGAGATGCTTACCTTGCTCCCCACAGTGACCCTACCCAGCAGCTGGGGATGCGAGGGGGGGTGCGAGAGCGCGAGGGGTCCGTGGCTCAGCTGACTCACAGTGACAAAGCAGCCGGGCGGGTCTGAGTGCTGGTTCCGGTTCTGGAGGACAGAGATCAGACCATTGTGACCATTCCGTACACTGGACACATTCACTGATAGAAGAGACGGTGGACTGGACACATTCACTGATAGAAGAGACGGTGGACTGGACACATTCACTCTCAGTACTCCAGCTGTTCTCACATTCACTCTCAGTACTCCAGCTGTTTTCACATTCACTCTCAGTACTCCAGCTGTTTTCACATTCACTCTCAGTACTCCAGCTGTTCTCACATTCACTCTCAGTACTCCAGCTGTTCTCACATTCACTCTCAGTATTCCAGCTGTTTTCACGTTCACTCTCAGTACTCCAGCTGTTCTCACATTCACTCTCAGTACTCCAGCTGTTCTCACGTTCACTCTCAGTACTCCAGCTGTTTTCATGTTCACTCTCAGTACTCCAGCTGTTCTCATATTCACTCTCAGTACTCCAGCTGTTTTCACATTCACTCTCAGTACTCCAGCTGTTCTCACATTCACTCTCAGTACTCCAGCTGTTTCTCACATTCACTCTCAGTACTCCAGCTGTTTTCACATTCACTCTCAGTACTCCAGCTGTTCTCACATTCACTCTCAGTACTCCAGCTGTTCTCACATTCACTCTCAGTACTCCAGCTGTTCTCACGTTCACTCTCAGTACTCCAGCTGTTTTCACGTTCACTCTCAGTACTCCAGCTGTTTTCACATTCACTCTCAGTACTCCAGCTGTTCTCACATTCACTCTCAGTACTCCAGCTGTTCTCACATTCACTCTCAGTACTCCAGCTGTTCTCACATTCACTCTCAGTACTCCAGCTGTTTTCACATTCACTCTCAGTACTCCAGCTGTTTTCACATTCACTCTCAGTACTCCAGCTGTTTTCACATTCACTCTCAGTACTCCAGCTGTTTTCACATTCACTCTCAGTACTCCAGCTGTTCTCACATTCACTCTCAGTACTCCAGCTGTTTTCACATTCACTCTCAGTACTCCAGCTGTTTTCACATTCACTCTCAGTACTCCAGCTGTTCTCACATTCACTCTCAGTACTCCAGCTGTTTTCATGTTCACTCTCAGTACTCCAGCTGTTCTCACATTCACTCTCAGTACTCCAGCTGTTTTCACATTCACTCTCAGTACTCCAGCTGTTCTCACATTCACTCTCAGTACTCCAGCTGTTCTCACATTCACTCTCAGTACTCCAGCTGTTCTCACATTCACTCTCAGTACTCCAGCTGTTCTCACATTCACTCTCAGTACTCCAGCTGCTTTCACATTCACTCTCAGTACTCCAGCTGCTCTCATGTTCACTCTCAGTACTCCAGCTGCTTTCACATTCACTCTCAGTACTCCAGCTGTTTTCACATTCACTCTCAGTACTCCAGCTGTTTTCACATTCACTCTCAGTACTCCAGCTGCTCTCACATTCACTCTCAGTACTCCAGCTGTTTTCACATTCACTCTCAGTACTCCAGCTGTTTTCACATTCACTCTCAGTACTCCAGCTGTTCTCACATTCACTCTCAGTACTCCAGCTGTTCTCACATTCACTCTCAGTACTCCAGCTGCTTTCACATTCACTCTCAGTACTCCAGCTGTTCTCACGTTCACTCTCAGTACTCCAGCTGTTTTCACATTCACTCTCAGTACTCCAGCTGTTTTCATGTTCACTCTCAGTACTCCAGCTGTTTTCACATTCACTCTCAGTACTCCAGCTGTTTTCACATTCACTCTCAGTACTCCAGCTGTTTTCACATTCACTCTCAGTACTCCAGCTGCTCTCACATTCACTCTCAGTACTCCAGCTGCTCTCACATTCACTCTCAGTACTCCAGCTGTTCTCACATTCACTCTCAGTACTCCAGCTGTTCTCATGTTCACTCTCAGTACTCCAGCTGTTTTCACATTCACTCTCAGTACTCCAGCTGTTTTCATGTTCACTCTCAGTACTCCAGCTGTTTTCATGTTCACTCTCAGTACTCCAGCTGTTTTCATGTTCACTCTCAGTACTCCAGCTGTTCTCATGTTCACTCTCAGTACTCCAGCTGTTTTCATGTTCACTCTCAGTACTCCAGCTGTTCACTTGCAGCTGTTCACTTTGAGTTTTTAAAACAGCAATCGATTCCTTTATAAGGAAGGGTCTGCCAGGGGTCTCTGATGGGTTAAAGGTCGTGGGGGTGGTACTCACTGATGATGTGACTGGAGCCACGCCCTCCCTGGTGAAGCCGGTGTTGCGCTCCTGACGATCAGCCAGCCGAGGCAGAGTCTCCCCACCCTGAGAGAGCGAGAGAGAGAGAGAGAGGGATAACGGGGGGAACCACTAGGGACTGGGGAGGGACAACGAGAGGGGGCACGGCAACACAGTGCTGAGATACTGTGAGAGATTACTGGGAAGCACTGGGGAGCTGGGGGAAGGCAGGAATCCCCCTACCTTCATGATGAAGTAGTGCTACCCGAGGACCAGCTGTGGGGAGCCTGTTTAGGACGCGTTGTCCGTTGGCGCACAGACCCGGCAACAGCACTTGCAGGTCAGCAACCATGGCAACACACAGGTAATACGCTACAGCACATTATCAGTGTGTGTGTCTCTATGTGGGTGTGTTTGTATTTGTGTGTGTGTGTGTGTCAGTTCTGGTCAGTGTGTGTCTCACCGACAGCTCCCCCCAGTGGTTGGAGGGTGGGTGGTAGATGATTGGCTCCAGGTTCGATCCCTCAGTAAACCCCGTGTCCTCCTTCCAGCTGACTGTATTGTGCTGGCGAGAGACTGTGAACACAGAGTTACACACGAGTCACTCGCTCCCAGAGACTGAACACAGAGTTACACACGAGTCACTCGCTCCCAGAGACTGAACACAGAGTTACACACCAGTCACTCACTCCCAGAGACTGAACACAGAGTTACACACGAGTCACTCGCTCCCAGAGACTGAACACAGAGTTACACACGAGTCACTCGCTCCCAGAGACTGAACACAGAGTTACACACCAGTCACTCGCTCCCAGCCTGGGAGTAACACTAACAAGCTCTGCTCCGACAGCGTGAATGTACCCCCCCCTCTCTCCTGTACCCCCATACCCCCCCACCCTGGGGTGGGGTAGAGCTTATTCCCCCATGTTTGGGGTTAAATCGTGGGGGGTCCCCCTCATCCCTGTACCCCCCCACCCTCTCCCTGTACTCCCCCTCTGGTAGATGGACATTGCTCCCTGTACCCCCTCCCTGGGTACCTGACCCCCCACCCTCTCCATGTACCCCTTTCCTGGACATGTGGCCTGGGTTGGGAGCCACCATGGGTCTCCCTGTACCCCCCTCCCTGTGACATGGGTGGTCTCCCTGGACCCATACCCACCCCCCACCCATGGGGTGTGGGACTGGGACATGGGGGGGTGGTATTATGGACATGATAGGGGAGAGGACTGTAGGGGGAGGAGACATGGGGGGTGGACCCCCCCCAACCCTCCCCCCTCCCTCCCTGGGTGGGCTGGGAGGGCGGGACATGGAGGACCAACCGCCCCCCTCCCCCCCTTGCAGGGAACACGAGACAGACGTCCTTTGTGTCCTGTGATGCTGTTTTTTTCGCTTTGTAACTTTGTTTTGTGACAGGGAAGGGGGAGGGAAGGGTGGCCCCTCCCCTCACCTGTCCTGGGATAGTCAGTCCTGGCTCTCTTGTGAAGCCGCTCCCTCGGGACTCCGTGTTCTTGGGTAGCGGTTCTGTCCCGTCCGGGTTGCGTGACGGCAGGAAGTTTTTGTGAGTCACGGAGGAGTAGTTGCCCAATATGGAGAGTCTGAGGAGACCAGGGAGGAAGGGTTAGAGTTAGGGTTAGCGTTAGGGTTAGGGTTAGGGGTTAGGTTTGGCAATCTGGAGTCACACTGACACTTATATATATATGAATATTTATATGAATATATCCTAACCCAGATTCACACTGACACAGATCTAATCCAGAGTCACACTGGGTCATATAAACCACTTTCACACTGACACTCATAACCAGAGCAGGATATACCAGTCCACTTTCACCCCGCCTCGTTTCTATGAGCGTAGATCCACCCCCTTTCTCTGAGCCAAGCCCCGCCCCCTCTCTCTGAGCGGAGCCCCGCCTCCCCTCTCTGAGTCGAGCCCCGCCCCCTCTCTCTGAGCGGAGATCCACCCCTTCTTTCTGAGTTGAGCCCCGCCCCTTCTCTCTGAGCGGAGATCCACCCCCTCTCTGAGCCGAGCCCCACTCCCTCACTCTGAGGCGAGCGCCGCCCCCTCTCTCTGAGCTGCCCCGCCCCCTCTCTCTGAGCCCCGGCCCCCCCCCCCCCCCCCCTTCACTCTGAGCCAAGCCCTGCCCCCTCTCTCTGAGCCGAGCACCACCCCCTCTCTCTGAGCTGAGCACCACTCCCTCTCTCTGAGCCAAGCCCTGCCCCCTCTCTCTGAGCCGAGCACCACCCCCTCTCTCTGAGCGGAGATCCACCCTCTCTCTGAGCCAAGCCCTGCCCCCTCTCTCTGTGCTGAGCCCCGCCCCCTCATACCCGAATGTAGGGTTGTCGAGCCGGTCCAGACAGGCTCGGTAGTACAGCGCCGGACGGAAGTTGGACTTGTACCCCGTCCCTGTGTGGAGTCCGGAGCGAGGCTTGAACCCTGAGGAGCCTGCAGACACGAGGGGAGGAGAGAGGTTAGAGAGGAACACCCCCTGACTGAGATACTGAGACAAGAGGGGAGGAGAGAGGTTAGAGATGAACACCCCCTGACTGAGACACTGAGACAAGAAGGGAGGAGAGAGGTTAGAGAGGAACACCCCCTGACTGAGACACTGAGACAAGAGGGGAGGAGAGAGGTTAGAGAGGAACACCCCCTGACTGAGACACTGAGACAAGAGGGGAGGAGAGAGGTTAGAGAGGAACACCCCCTGACTGAGACACTGAGACAAGAGGGGAGGAGCAGGGGTGATAGAAGGACACCCCCTGACTGAGACAAGAGGGGAGGAGCAGGGGTGATAGAGGGGCACCCCTGACTGAGACAAGAGGGGAGGAGCAGGGGTGATAGAGGGGCACCCCTGACTGAGACAAGAGGGGAGGAGCAGGGGTGAGAGAGGGGCACCCCCTGACTGAGACAAGAGGGGAGGAGAGAGGTTAGAGATGAACACCCCCTGACTGAGACACTGAGACAAGAGGGGAGGAGCGGGGGTGAGAGAGGGGCGCCCCCTGACTGAGACAAGAGGGGAGGAGCGGGGGTGAGAGAGGGGCGCCCCCTGATTGAGACAAAAGGGGAGGAGAGAGGTTAGAGATGAACACCCCCTGACTGAGACAAGAGGGGAGGAGCGGGGGTGAGAGAGGGGCGCCCCCTGACTGAAACACTGAGAATGAAACTCTCCTCTCTCCTCTCACCAAAGCCGCCGCTGTACTCAGTGCAGTAGAAGTGGAGTGGCTCCACATCAGCCCCCAGACTGGTCTGCACATAGGGGGTGCTCTTTCCAGCTGGGATCCCAACCATCATCAGACAGGACCCCTCCCCCTGGGGAGGGGGAAGAGGGTAGACAGTCCTCTCTCCCCCTCTTCTGTCCCCCCACAGTGACAGCATGTCACTGTCGTAAAAGTATGAAGTAATGTTAATATATTATATTAGAATATAGATATATATATATATAATATAGATTATTATCTCTATTTTTGTAATTCATTTTTAAAGGGGCCTCACATTTAAAGGAAGTAAAGTAATGTTCCTTTATCTGTGTGGTAGATCCTCTCCAGCTCTGAACCCTCCTATTCTATAGTGTTTCTACGGATCAGTCTTCAGTGTTTCTGCGGATCAGTCTTCAGTGTTTCTGCGGATCAGTCTTCAGTGTTTCTGCGGATCAGTCTTCAGTGTTTCTGCGGATCAGTCTTCAGTGTTTCTGCGGATCAGTCTTCACTGTTTCTGCGGATCAGTCTTCAGTGTTTCTGCGGATCAGTCTTCAGTGTTTCTGCGGATCAGTCTTCAGTGTTTCTGCGGATCAGTCTTCAGTGTTTCTGCGGATCAGTCTTCAGTGTTTCTGCGGATCAGTCTTCAGTGTTTCTGCGGATCAGTCTTCAGTGTTTCTGCGGATCAGTCTTCAGTGTTTCTGCGGATCAGTCTTCAGTGTTTCTGCGGATCAGTCTTCAGTGTTTCTGCGGATCAGTCTTCAGTGTTTCTGCGGATCAGTCTTCAGTGTTTCTGCGGATCAGTCTTCAGTGTTTCTGCGGATCAGTCTTCACTGTTTCTGCGGATCAGTCTTCAGTGTTTCTGCGGATCAGTCTTCACTGTTTCTGCGGATCAGTCTTCACTGTTTCTGCGGATCAGTCTTCAGTGTTTCTGCGGATCAGTCTTCAGTGTTTCTGCGGATCAGTCTTCAGTGTTTCTGCGGATCAGTCTTCACTGTTTCTGCGGATCAGTCTTCAGTGTTTCTGCGGATCAGTCTTCAGTGTTTCTGCGGATCAGTCTTCAGTGTTTCTGCGGATCAGTCTTCAGTGTTTCTGCGGATCAGTCTTCACTGTTTCTGCGGATCAGTCTTCAGTGTTTCTGCGGATCAGTCTTCACTGTTTCTGCGGATCAGTCTTCAGTGTTTCTGCGGATCAGTCTTCAGTGTTTCTGCGGATCAGTCTTCACTGTTTCTGCGGATCAGTCTTCACTGTTTCTGCGGATCAGTCTTCACTGTTTCTGCGGATCAGTCTTCAGTGTTTCTGCGGATCAGTCTTCACTGTTTCTGCGGATCAGTCTTCACTGTTTCTGCGGATCAGTCTTCACTGTTTCTGCGGATCAGTCTTCACTGTTTCTGCGGATCAGTCTTCAGTGTTTCTGCGGATCAGTCTTCAGTGTTTCTGTAGATCAGTAGCAAGGTTCAGAATTCAATTATAATAGAAACAAACTAAAAGCAGTTACGAAAATAATAAAATAAATCCTAAAAAACAACGTTTAAAAACCCCCGCGTTTGATCGGAACCGGTACTGAATATACTGAGGGACCATTCAGAAGAGGAACCGTCCACACAAAGCAATGCAGCTCTGCAGATCACTGAAATAACATGAAGTTATTGGACTAACTGAACCAAGAGTCGTCACTGTGTATAAAACAGCCCGGCTTTGTCCTCTTTGTTTTACAGCAGAGTCACTGAAGATGATCGGAGCTTCTGACCAGACACTGGAAGAGGTTTTAAATGTAGTTTTTACAATTTCTCCTACATTTGAGTATATTTATATATTATATATATATATATATATATATATATATATATATATAGAGTGAGAGAGAGACGAAAAAAACTAGCTAATGATAGGCATCGTCCGAAATGTTCTTTTGATTTTATATTACTCACATTTTTATGTAGCTATATCGAGCTTTTTCTTCTTTATTTTGATTATTTTGGTGCACAGCAGTTGTCCTTACCTGCTCAGGTGAAGTTTACCCACACGGCTGGAATCCGAATCCCACTTTCTAACACGCAAATGAATCCACAACAATGCACCGTCCCTTAGCAACAGTCGCCCCGGTAACAGCAGGCCACAGCGGCATAACAAACACGATTATGATTTTTACCGAAGGCGGCTGTTGTTTCTGTAATGGCTGGGCGCGGCGCTCGTCATCGCGGTTTGATAGGTGTTGGAAAGCCGCTCTCTGAATTCACACAGAATCGTATTTATGATCTCAACTTAATTTCAAACTGCGTGTCCGCTCGACTTCGGTTCATGTGCTGCGCTTAAAGTATCTCTTTATAAAAGTTTACCCGGTAATTTTGCAATTTTCCCACATAAACGTTAAAGGTACTGGACAACCATTTTGGTATCGACGCGTGCTTTTTAATATGCTTTACCAGACCTCTCTGTGCTTTACAATGCTTCCCTATGCTTTACCAGACCTCTCTGTGTTTCCATTGCTTCCCTGTGCTTTACCAGACCTCTCTGTGCTTTACAATGCTTCCCTGTGCTTTACCAGACCCCTCTGTGCTTTACAATTATAAGGGTGGCTCGAGTTAACTTTGTCAACTCCTCTTAAGATTTTAAAGACTTCAGTCAAGTCCAGATCCAGTTACTTCAATCTTCATAGCCCTGCTGGGGCGAGTCGGTCTCTCTTCTCTGGACTCTCTCCTGGACCGGGGCGAGTCGGTCTCTCTTCTCTGGACTCTCTCCTGGACCGGGGCGAGTCGGTCTCTCTTCTCTGGACTCTCTCCTGGACCGGGGCCAGTCGGTCTCTCTTCTCTGGACTCTCTCCTGGACCGGGGCGAGTCGGTCTCTCTTCTCTGGACTCTCTCCTGGACCGGGGCGAGTCGGTCTCTCTTCTCTGGACTCTCTCTTGGACCGGGGCGAGTCGGTCTCTCTTCTCTGGACTCTCTCCTGGACCGGGGCGAGTCGGTCTCTCTTCTCTGGACTCTCTCCTGGACCGGGGCGAGTCGGTCTCTCTCTCTCTGGACTCTCTCCTGGACCGGGGCGAGTCGGTCTCTCTTCTCTGGACTCTCTCCTGGACCGGGGCGAGTCGGGGACTCTCTCCTGGACCGGGGCGGGGCCTCTGCATGCTCAGTGAGCTCCATGGCGAGTCGGTCTCTCTTCTCCGGACTCTCTCCTGGACCGGGGCGGGGCCTCTGCATGCTCAGTGAGCTCCATGGCGAGTCGGTCTCTCTTCTCTGGACTCTCTCCTGGACCGGGGCGAGTCGGTCTCTCTTCTCTGGACTCTCTCCTGGACCGGGGCGGGGCCTCTGCATGCTCAGTGAGCTCCATGGCGAGTCGGTCTCTCTTCTATGGACTCTCTCCTGGACCGGGGCGGGGCCTCTGCATGCTCAGTGAGCTGCATGGCGAGTCGGTCTCTCTTCTCCGGACTCTCTCCTGGACCGGGGCGGGGCCTCTGCATGCTCAGTGAGCTCCATGGCGAGTCGGTCTCTCTTCTCTGGACTCTCTCCTGGACCGGGGCAAGTCGGTCTCTCTTCTCTGGACTCTCTCCTGGACCGGGGTGGGGTCTCTGCATGCTCAGTGAGCTCCATGGCGAGTCGGTCTCTCTTCTCTGGACTCTCTCCTGGACCGGGGCGGGGCCTCTGCATGCTCAGTGAGCTCCATGTGCGCCTATTTTATATCTCAAAGTATTTAAGGCCTTTAGTTTGCTACAGATTACACTTGCACTGATTTCAATGTGCTCGATGAGCAGAGAAATACTGACTGCTGTGATTATAACAAAGACAGTAATAGAAATGATGATGAATAATAATAATAATAATAATAATAATAATAATAATAATAATAATAACAACAACAACAACAAGCACACAGCAGACAAGGGCTCCAGTGTGACTGGCTGGCATTATACAGGCAGATAAAAGGGTCTTTATTTGACAAATACATCCTCCAGCAGGAAGGAATCGGAACCTCTCACAACGTGCAGCTTGAACCCGAGCAAGACAAACAGGAGAGGAGAGGTGTGTCTCCGTGTGCGTGTGTGTGTCAGTGTGAGTGTGTGCAGGACAGCAGTGCTCAGTTCTTGCTCTCAAACAGGTACTCCAGGTCAGGCTGTCTCAGTCTCTGCTCCATGTTGCGGTTCTTGGTGTATTCCTTCAGCAGCTCCATCACATCACTGCAGTACTCCTCTGGAGTGGGCTTCATCTCTGAGAGTGAGAGAGTGAATGAGTCCCTTTCACACCAGTATCCCCCCCTCTCGCACCAGTATCCCCCCCTCTCGCACCAGTATACCCGCCTCTCGCACCAGTACTCCCCCCTCTCGCACCAGTATCCCCCACTCTCGCACCAGTATACCCCCCTCTTGCACCAGTACTCCCCCTTCTCACACCAGTATCCCCCCTCTTGCACCAGTATTCCCCCCTCTCGCACCAG
Organism: Polyodon spathula; assembly: GCF_017654505.1. Classification (NCBI taxonomy): domain Eukaryota; kingdom Metazoa; phylum Chordata; class Actinopteri; order Acipenseriformes; family Polyodontidae; genus Polyodon; species Polyodon spathula. Next base: position 139,016 of record NC_054552.1, on the reverse strand, counting down.
TATCCCCCCCTCTCGCACCAGTATCCCCCCTCTCGCACCAGTATACCCCCCTCTTGCACCAGTATCCCCCCTCTCGCACCAGTATCCCCCCCTCTCGCACCAGTATCCCCCCCTCTCGCACCAGTATCCCCCCCTCTCGCACCAGTATCCCCCCCTCTCGCACCAGTATCCCCCCCTCTCGCACCAGTATCCCCCACTCTCGCACCAGTATACCCCCCTCTTGCACCAGTACTCCCCCTTCTCACACCAGTATCCCCCCCTCTTGCACCAGTATTCCCCCCTCTCGCACCAGTTGCCCAGTAGTAGATGTCCCAGTCATTGCTGGGCTCGTTGATGAGCTGGTCGTAGGTGTGCAGCTGTGCCTCGTTCAGGGTGTGCAGGTACTGCTTCGCAAAAAGGCTGCAAATAGGACAGGAGAGAACCAGTCACCTCAGCAACATCGACAATGGATAACTGCAAAGCATATGACATGGTTTGTTTAGATTTCCAGAAAGCTTTTGACAAAGTCCCACGTAAAAGATTAATTTTAACTGAACGCAGTAGGGTTTCAAGGAATCACCTTCCCAGAAATGTTGTTGAAGCCTACACCCTGGGATCCTTCAAGAAGCTGCTTGATGAGATTCTGGGATCAATAAGCTACTAACAACCAAACGAGCAAGATGGGCCGAATGGCCTCCTCTCGTTTGTAAACTTTCTTATGTTCTTATGATGCGGTTCTCCAGCATGCCTCTCCTCTCTCACCTCAGTATGATGCGGTTCTCCAGCATGCCTCTCCTCTCTCACCTCAGTATGATGCGGTTCTCCAGCATGCCTCTCCTCTCTCACCTCAGTATGATGCGGTTCTCCAGCATGCCTCTCCTCTCTCACCTCAGTATGATGCGGTTCTCCAGCATGCCTCTCCTCTCTCACCTCAGTATGATGCGGTTCTCCAGCATGCCTCTCCTCTCTCACCTCAGTATGATGCGGTTCTCCAGCATGCCTCTCCTCTCTCACCTCAGTATGATGCGGTTCTCCAGCATGCCTCTCCTCTCTCACCTCAGTATGATGCGGTTCTCCAGCATGCCTCTCCTCTCTCACCCCAGTATGATGCGGTTCTCCAGCATGCCTCTCCTCTCTCACCTCAGTATGATGCGGTTCTCCAGCATGCCTCTCCTCTCTCACCTCAGTATGATGCGGTTCTCCAGCATGCCTCTCCTCTCTCACCTCAGTATGATGCGGTTCTCCAGCATGCCTCTCCTCTCTCACCTCAGTATGATGCGGTTCTCCAGCATGCCTCTCCTCTCTCACCTCAGTATGATGCAGTTCTCCAGCATGCCTCTCCTCTCTCACCTCAGTATGATGCAGTTCTCCAGCATGCCTCTCTTCCGGCTCTCATACAGCAGCCTGGCTCTCTTTGTCTCGATTGTTTCGTTGCACCGCGCCTCCCAGGGCGGGATCTGAATCTCAATCAGGTCCTTCCCGGAATCATCGGGGGAATCGCCACGGTAAGCACGCGCCGAGGACACGCCCAACAATGGTCGCCATGGCGCCCTAAAGACCTGAGAGGCTACCTGGAGACAAAAACAACTGAGGGGTTAGAGCTGAGGGGCTGGGAGGGAGGCAGCGTGACTGTAGTGGTTACGGCTGAGGGGCTGGGAGGGAGGCAGCGTGACTGTAGTGGTTCCGGCTGAGGGGCTGGGAGGGAGGCAGCGTGACTGTAGTGGTTACGGCTGAGGGGCTGGGAGGGAGGCAGCGTGACTGTAGTGGTTACGGCTGAGGGGCTGGGAGGGAGGCAGCGTGACTGTAGTGGTTACGGCTGAGGGGCTGGGAGGGAGGCAGCGTGACTGTAGTGGTTACGGCTGAGGGGCTGGGAGGGAGGCAGCGTGACTGTAGTGGTTACGGCTGAGGGGCTGGGAGGGAGGCAGCGTGACTGTAGTGGTTACGGCTGAGGGGCTGGGAGGGAGGCAGCGTGACTGTAGTGGTTACGGCTGAGGGGCCGGGAGGGAGGCAGCGTGACTGTAGTGGTTACGGCTGAGGGGCCGGGAGGGAGGCAGCGTGACTGTAGTGGTTACGGCTGAGGGGCTGGGAGGGAGGCAGCGTGACTGTAGTGGTTACGGCTGAGGGGCTGGGAGGGAGGCAGCGTGACTGTAGTGGTTACGGCTGAGGGGCTGGGAGGGAGGCAGCGTGACTGTAGTGGTTACGGCTGAGGGGCTGGGAGGGAGGCAGCGTGACTGTAGTGGTTACGGCTGAGGGGCTGGGAGGGAGGCAGCGTGACTGTAGTGGTTACGGCTGAGGGGCTGGGAGGGAGGCAGCGTGAGTGTAGTGGTTACGGCTGAGGGGCTGGGAGGGAGGCAGTGTGACTGTAGTGGTTACATTACACTGACCAACATATTCATTCAAATGGCTATCAATAACAATAATAACAATAATAACAACTGCATTACTAATAACATCACAACACGTTATATTACAAAACACGTCTCGAAGTTCTAACAGCGGCACTGGAACACAGTCACAAACGGACTCACAAATAACAATCACTATAGCGCTGCTCTGATCACATATAACTGGAGGCTGAAAGCGTGGCTCCAGGACCTTCTCCGATGCGTCAGGACCCGGGCTTGTGTGCTATTCTTTTTTAACGACATTGTTTTTTTCTTACACTTGGTTCTTACGGGCTGGCTGCTCATTCTCATAGATGTGTTTACGCGTCGCTCTCGTCGTGTTTGTATTTCAATGGAGTTTTAGAATAATTAAATTACCTTTCCTAGTGTCACCCCCGATAACATTTCCTCCTCGTCAGCCACAGCGTGTTCGCTCCAAATTCGCTCCCTGCTCAAAGGTTCCTAGGAGGAGCGCGTAAGCGTTCCCCGGAAGAATTTCCGCGCAGGACTGCGAGGCCGGTGACTCTTTCCTCCCGCCATGTTGGATGTGGCACAGTCTTGCTGAGCAGAGCGATGCGTTACAGCACGTTAAAACGAAGCGTTACAGCACGTTAAAACGAAGCGTTACAGCACGTTAAAACGAAGCGTTACAGCACGTTAAAACGAAGCGTTACAGCACGTTAAAACGAAGCGTGTGCACCGTCCCAAGCACGACATCTGAACAACACACAAGCACAATAAACAAGACGCATACATGCTCGTTTCTGTTAGGGTTAGGGATGGGAGCTCGGTGTTATTTCAAGGGTCCTGGGTAAAATAGATATAGATTTGTAAATTAAACACTATATCTTACAGTGAAAAGCACACCGTGTTCTTTCACCTAGAATTACATTGCATTTTGCCATTGGCGAGAAGGTGGTGTCACATTTGAATCCGGCCCGAGTTCCCCCGTGTTTCTTCTCGTCGGAACAATTTAGCGGTAACCCGACACACCGCGCACAGGGAGAGGAAGTTCCGGTGGGGATCTTGCAGCGCTTCGAGGGGGAGTCGATTAGAGGGACACGGATCAATCGACTCGGATCGGTATAGCGGGGGTCCAATTGGGACCGGGAATCGGAACCGAAGTCGTGTCGCGAAGGAGCGAGAGAGCGAGGGATAGACTCACACAGCGCGGAGGAGGAGCGGCGGTGGCGGTGGGAGTGGGAGTGGGAGTGGGAGTGGGCGCATTGTGTACACTCCACGCATCCATCCAGCACACCGGACCCAGAGCGGCAGTGGCAGTGGGAGGGGGCGCATTGTGTGCACTCCACGCATCCACCCAGCACTCCGGACTGCAAGAGGCCCGCCGGAGAGACACGCACAGACCCAGAGCGGCGGGCTGCCTACAATCCACTCCCAGGAATGGCTGCAGCTGCGGCGCCGGGAGAGGGGCCCGATCTAATCGATATCTACGCCGAGGAAGAGTTCAACCAAGGCGGCGCGGAGGTGAGCAAACTAAACGCCGGGCGGGCTGGGGCTCTGGGAGCGGCAGATGGAGTCAGTAAGCCGGGGAGAGGGGGGGCGTGTTCGTGTAACGATGTATAATAATAATAATAATAATAATAATAATAATAATAATAAATACATGCATCTGGAGAGCAGCTCTTGGACAGCAGTTCACTCCCAGCTTGACTAGCCCCAGCGTGCAGCAGTTTCACCCTCCTCCCCGGGGTTCACTCCCAGCTTGACTAGCCCCAGCGTGCAGCAGTTTCACCCTCCTCCCCGGGGTTCACTCCCGGCTTGACTAGCCCCAGTGTGCAGCAGTTTCACCCTCCTCCCCGGGGTTCGCTCCCGGCTTGACTAGCCCCAGTGTGCAGCAGTTTCACCCTCCTCCCCGGGGTTCACTCCCGGCTTGACTAGCCCCAGTGTGCAGCAGTTTCACCCTCCTCCCCGGGGTTCGCTCCCGGCTTGACTAGCCCCAGTGTGCAGCAGTTTCACCCTCCTCCCCGGGGTTCACTCCCGGCTTGACTAGCCCCAGCGTGCAGCAGTTTCACCCTCCTCCCCGGGGTTCGCTCCCGGCTTGACTAGCCCCAGTGTGCAGCAGTTTCACCCTCCTCCCCGGGGTTGACTCCCGGCTTGACTAGCCCCAGCGTGCAGCAGTTTCACCCTCCTCCCCGGGGTTGACTCCCGGCTTGACTAGCCCCAGCGTGCAGCAGTTTCACCCTCCTCCCCGGGGTTGACTCCCGGCTTGACTAGCCCCAGCGTGCAGCAGTTTCACCCTCCTCCCCGGGGTTCACTCCCGGCTTGACTAGCCCCAGCGTGCAGCAGTTTCACCCTCCTCCCCGGGGTTCACTCCCGGCTTGACTAGCCCCAGCGTGCAGCAGTTTCACCCTCCTCCCCGGGGTTCACTCCCGGCTTGACTAGCCCCAGCGTGCAGCAGTTTCACCCTCCTCCCCGGGGTTCACTCCCGGCTTGACTAGCCCCAGCGTGCAGCAGTTTCACCCTCCTCCCCAGGGTTCACTCCCGGCTTGACTAGCCCCAGCGTGCAGCAGTTTCACCCTCCTCCCCGGGGTTCACTCCCGGCTTGACTAGCCCCAGCGTGCAGCAGTTTCACCCTCCTCCCCGGAGTTCACTCCCGGCTTGACTAGCCCCCCCCCCCCCCCCCCCCCCCCCCCCATAATACTTCTCCTAGGTTGGGGTCACGAACTTATAAACAGAAAATAAGAGCTCTGAGCTGTTTATTTTCTTTAGAGCTGATCTTGTCTACAAACAGAACGACTCGGGTCAATATGACACAAGATATTTATCTGTGTAGCTTTGTGTGCATGAGGACAATGCAATGCTTTCACTTAATCTCTTATTATGATGATGATGTCTGGAGAGAGGTTTATAAACAAGGTCTCTACAAATCTCTACAAGGCAGAGGTACTAGAGGCGCGTTTTCTTTGCCAGTAACAGCATCGGGACTCTGTCCCTCACGGAGCTGCGTCGAGCGCGGCGGCGGACCGGGACTCTGTCCCTCACGGAGCTGCGTCGAGCGCGGCGGCGGACCGGGACTCTGTCCCTCACGGAGCTGCGTCGAGCGCGGCGGCGGACCGGGACTCTGTCCCTCACGGAGCTGCGTCGAGCGCGGCGGCGGACCGGGACTCTGTCCCTCACGGAGCTGCGTCGAGCGCGGCGGCGGACCGGGACTCTGTCCCTCACGGAGCTGCGTCGAGCGCGGCGGCGGACCGGGACTCTGTCCCTCACGGAGCTGCGTCGAGCGCGTCGGCGGACCGGGACTCTGTCCCTCACGGAGCTGCGTCGAGCGCGTCGGCGGACCGGGACTCTGTCCCTCACGGAGCTGCGTCGAGCGCGGCGGCGGACCGGGACTCTGTCCCTCACGGAGCTGCGTCGAGCGCGTCGGCGGACCGGGACTCTGTCCCTCACGGAGCTGCGTCGAGCGCGGCGGCGGACCGGGACTCTGTCCCTCACGGAGCTGCGTCGAGCGCGGCGGCGGACCGGGACTCTGTCCCTCACGGAGCTGCGTCGAGCGCGTCGGCGGACCGGGACTCTGTCCCTCACGGAGCTGCGTCGAGCGCGGCGGCGGACCGGGACTCTGTCCCTCACGGAGCTGCGTCGAGCGCGTCGGCGGACCGGGACTCTGTCCCTCACGGAGCTGCGTCGAGCGCGTCGGCGGACCGGGACTCTGTCCCTCACGGAGCTGCGTCGAGCGCGGCGGCGGACCGGGACTCTGTCCCTCACGGAGCTGCGTCGAGCGCGGCGGCGGACCGGGACTCTGTCCCTCACGGAGCTGCGTCGAGCGCGGCGGCGGACCGGGACTCTGTCCCTCACGGAGCTGCGTCGAGCGCGGCGGCGGACCGGGACTCTGTCCCTCACGGAGCTGCGTCGAGCGCGGCGGCGGACCGGGACTCTGTCCCTCACGGAGCTGCGTCGAGCGCGGCGGCGGACCGGGACTCTGTCCCTCACGGAGCTGCGTCGAGCGCGGCGGCGGACCGGGACTCTGTCCCTCACGGAGCTGCGTCGAGCGTCACTTTCTCACTATATATATTAGGATATATCTATATATATATATATATATATATATATCTATATGATCTACCCCCCAGGGGAAACTTGTGCATTTTCTTAAACTGTGCTCTCTCTTTCTCTCTGTCTGTCTCTTTGTTTCTGTCGCTTTTTCTCTGTCTCTCTCTCTCTCTCTCTCTCTCTCCCCCCTACAGGAGGCGGGGTTTGCGGGGGGGGCGGAGCATGTGGATCTCTATGACGACGTGTTGACGGGCCCGGTGGGGGGTCGCGAGGGGGGGCCCCCCTCTTCGGAGAAGGATGAGCCCCCCAGGTCTGAGAGCAAGCCAGCCATCCTGTACACCTACAGCGGGCAGCGGCACAAGAGACTGGCGGTGTACGTAGGAAACTTCTCCTGGGTACGTAACAGCGAGGAAGCACCTGCAAACCGAGAGCCAGCCTTGCGTCTCACAGCTCCCCTCAATGAAGTCTGTTATTGAAATGATCAGGAGCCAGGCGTTTGAGCAGGGTTACAGACTCGCTCTGTGTGTGTGTGCCCCTTGTGTAACGCAGCTCCCTGATCTCTCTCTCTCTCTCTGCTCTTAGTGGACGACGGATGTGGATTTGATTAACGCTGCCAAGTCCATCGGAGTGAAGGACATCCAGGATATCAAGTTTGCAGAGAACCGAGCCAACGGGCAGTCAAAGGGGTAAGTGAGCCTCCCTTCCTCAGCCCACACTGCCTCCCTCACTCAGCTGTAACCCTCTCCCAGCCCACACTGCCTCCCTCTCTCAGTTCTAACCCTCCCCACACTGCCTCCCCAACTCTGCTCTAACCCTCCCCACACCACACTGCCTCCCTCCCTCAGACCTCAGAATGGAATCGGACTCTCCCTCTCTCCCTCCTGCTCAGTGAGACCCTGGACTCGGACTCTCTCTCTCTCTCTCCCCCCTGCTCAGTGAGACCCTGGAATCGGACTCTCCCTCTGTCCCCCCTGCTCAGTGAGACCCTGGAATCGGACTCTCCCTCTGTCCCCCCTGCTCAGTGAGACCCTGGAATCGGACTCTCCCTCTGTCCCCCCTGCTCAGTGAGACCCTGGAATCGGACTCTTCCTCTATCCCCCCTGCTCAGTGAGATGAGCTCCTGAAATCAGTCTGTCCCTCTCTCTCTCCCCCCTGCTCAGTGAGACCCTCCTGGAATCATACAAGCGCTGAAGGTCCAGCTAGCCTCCTGATGTGATCCCTGTTTCTTGTGCTCTGCTCTCCCCTCTCCCCCCAGCTATGCGGAGGTGGTGGTGGGCTCGGAGCCCTCTCTCCACACTCTGCTGGAGGTTCTGCCGCAGCGCAAGGTGAACGGAGACCGGGTCGAAGTGCGATTCGCCACGCGCCAGAACTTCAGCGTGTTCGAGACACAGGCCAAGAAACGTGAGTGAAATCTTCACACACCAAACAACAAACCAGGCTGAGGTCTAATTTTATCATTGAATTCATTGCTATCTCTCTCTCTCTCTCCCTCCACCTCTCTCCCTCTCTCCCTCCATCTCTCTCCCTCCACCTCTCTCCCTCTATCTATCTCTCTCTCTCTCCCTGTATCTCTCTCCCTCCACCTCTCTCCCCCTATCTATCTCTCTCTCTCTCTCTCTCTCTCTCTCTCCCTCTATCTCTCTCCCTGTATCTCTCTCCCTCCAATCTACCTGCGCTCCTCTCCCTTATCTCTCTCTAGGAGAGGGAGGTAGAGATGGAGTGGAGGGGGAGGCAGGAATGGAGTCAACCGCACAGGGGTCTCCTTGGGAGCTTCCTGAGCGACTAAAGCCCCTATCCTCGCAGAACGATGGCGGCCTGTCTGGGGTGGGGGTAGGTCGGAGTGTGCTGTCCCCCCCTGCTAAGGGGGAGCGACGTTGGGAAGATGTCGTCTGGGGGAAAGGGTCCCCTCGCCCCTCCTGCCCCCTCAGCCCCCACATGCACGGACTGGGGTAGGGGTGCGCCCCAGGTTTGGGGGGAGGTCCCCACGGGTCCAAACCCCGCGACTGGGTGGGGGGGCCCCAGGTCGTACCCCCTCACCTCCCACCTCTCCCATCCCTCCACCTGGGGAGGTGGACCGAGGAGGGCTGCAGACTAAAACCCTGATTTCTTCCCCCAGTTCCCAGGGTGGCCCACTCTAGCAGGCCCCGCCCCCAGCCACTGCAGAGCACTTCAACCGTGCCCCCCCAGGACACCCCTACACCCGACACAGGGAGAGCGACCCCCCCACTCCGCCCCTCGGCGAGGCGGAGTTTGAGGAGATCATGCACCGGAACCGCGCCATCTCCAGCAGCGCCATCTCGAAGGCCGTGTCGTGGGCGAGCGGGGGGGACCTTGCTGGAGCCATCGAGACGCTGCTCACCGCCATCGCTGTCATCAAGCAGTCGAGGGTCTCAAGCGACGAGCGCTGCAGAGTGCTGCTCTCTGCACTGAAGGACTGTCTGCACAGCATTGAGGCCAAGTCGTACGGGTCCAGGTAAGGGGGCAGAGGGTCCGGGTGAGGGGAGAGGGGGGAAAGGGTCCAGGTGAGGGGGGAGAGGGTCCAGGTGAGGGGAGAGAGGGGAGAAAGGATCCAGGTGAGGGGAGATAGGGGGAGAGGTCCAGGTGAGGGGGCAGAGGGTCCAGGTGAGGGGAGAGGGGAGAGAGGGTCCAGGTGAGGGGAGATATAGGGAGAGGGTCCAGGTGAGGAGAGGGGAGAGAGGGTCCAGGCGAGGGGAGGGAAGCAAGGGTGTGCGACTCTGCATATTGACTCTGTGCTGTGCTGTATTATTATATTGACTCTGTGCTGTATTGTTATATTGACTGCTGTGCTGTATTGTTATAGTGACTCTGTGCTGTGCTGTATTGTTATAGTGACTCTGTGCTGTATTGTTATAGTGACTCTGCGCTGTGCTGTATTGTTATAGTGACTCTGCGCTGTGCTGTATTGTTATAGTGACTCTGCGCTGTGCTGTATTGTTATAGTGACTCTGCGCTGTGCTGTATTGTTAGATTGACTCTGTGCTGTGCTGTATTGTTAGATTGACTCTGTGCTGTGCTGTATTGTTATAGTGACTCTGCGCTGTGCTGTATTGTTATAGTGACTCTGCGCTGTGCTGTATTGTTATAGTGACTCTGCGCTGTGCTGTATTGTTATATTGACTCTGCGCTGTGCTGTATTGTTATAGTGACTCTGCGCTGTGCTGTATTGTTATATTGACTCTGCGCTGTGCTGTATTGTTATATTGACTCTGTGCTGTGCTGTATTGTTATAGTGACTCTGTGCTGTGCTGTATTGTTATAGTGACTGCGCTGTGCTGTATTGTTAGATTGACTCTGTGCTGTGCTGTATTGTTAGATTGACTCTGTGCTGTGCTGTATTGTTATAGTGACTCTGTGCTGTGCTGTATTGTTATAGTGACTCTGTGCTGTGCTGTATTGTTATAGTGACTCTGCTGTGCTGTATTGTTATATTGACACTCCTCTCCTCCTCTCCTCCCCTCCTCTGTGCAGGAAGCGGCCCCGCTCCCACTCTCGCACTCACTCCTGGGACTCGGCCCGGCGGCATCGCGAGCGTTCTCACAGCGGGGAGCGGCACGACGAGCATCACCGCGAGGGAGAGCGGAGCCGCGAGGGAGAGAGGGACCGGCACCATCGAGACCGGGACCGGCACCGTTAGGTACAGCACATACAACCAGAGCACCGCTGGTACAGCACGTACAACCGGAGCACCGCTGGTACAGCACGTACAACCGGAGCACCGCTGGTACAGCACGTACAACCAGAGCACCGCTGGTACAGCACGTACAACCGGAGCACCGCTGGTACAGCACATACAGCCAGAGCACTGCTGGTACAGCACATACAGCCAGAGCACTGCTGGTACAGCACATACAGCCAGAGCACTGCTGGTACAGCACGTACAGCCAGAGCACTGCTGGTACAGCACATACAGCCAGAGCACTGCTAGGTACAGCAACTAGAGCACCATTAACAGCAAATACAACTAGAGCACTGCTGGGTACAGCAACCAGAGCACAGCTAGGTACCGCAAATACAACCAGAGCGACCGTGTGCCTGAGTGTGCGAGTGTGTGAGTGCGTGTCTGTGCCTGTGAGTGCGTGTCTGTGCCTGTGTAAGTGTGAGTGCGTGCCTGTGCCTATGTGTGAGTGCATGTCTGTGCCTGTGTGAGTGTGAGTGCGTGTCTGTGCCTGTGTGAGTGCGTGCCTGTGCCTGTGTGAGTGTGAGTGCGTATCTGTGCCAGTGCCTGCGAGTGTGAGTGCCAGTGTCAGCGTGAGTGCGTGCCTGTGTCAGCGTGAGTGCGTGCCTGTGTCAGGTGTGTGTGTGTGCCTGTGTGAGTGTGAGTGGTCGCAGCGTGATTGACACGCTCTCACACTCACGCACGACACGTTGTACACCCTCACGCAGTGGGCACAGTCACACTCATGTTGGAGTGCGTGCAACTCACATCCAGAGTGTGGACCCACTGTGTTGAGTGCAGTGTCCCTGTGCCTGTGTCTGTTGACTCACTGCCTGCAGACACGTAGTGCGTGCTGTGCCTGTGATGTGATTGCGTGTCGGACACACTCACGCTCAGCACGGTGCGTGCCACTCGAGTGCTGGCCTGGTTGTGGTGTGAGTGCACGCTTCACGCACGGACACACTGACACTGTGTGTCACGCACCTGTGCCACGTGACACTCGAGTGTGAGTGCGTGCCTGTGTGTGTGCGTGCCTGTGCCTGTGTGAGTGTGAGTGCGTGCTGTGCCTGTGTGAGTGTGAGTGCGTGTCTGTGCCTGTGCCTGTGTGAGTGCGTGTCTGTGCCTGTGCGTGCCTGTGCCTGCGCGAGTGCGTGCCTGTGTGTGTGAGTGCGTGCCTGTGCCTGTGCGAGTGTGTGCCTGTGTGAGTGCGTGTCTGTGCCTGTGTGAGTGTGTGTCTGTGCCTGTGTGAGTGTGTGTCTGTGCCTGTGTGAGTGCGTGTCTGCCTGTGTGAGTGCGTGCCTGTGTGAGTGTGAGTGCGTGTCTGTGCCTGTGTGAGTGTGAGTGCGTGCCTGTGTGTGTGCGAGTGCGTGCCTGTGTGAGTGCGTTTCTGTGCCTGTGTGAGTGCGTGCCTGTGTGTGTGAGTGCGTGCCTGTGAGTGTGAGTGCGTGTCTGTGCCTGTGTGAGTGTGAGTGCGTTTCTGTGCCTGTGTGAGTGCGTGCCTGTGTGAGTGTGAGTGCGTGTCTGTGCCTGTGTGAGTGCTGATGTGCAGTGTGAGTGCGTTGTCTTGCCTGTGTGAGTGTGAGTGCGTTTCTGTGCTGCACACTCTGTGCCTCACTCAGCAAAGTGCGACACTTTCTGCACCTGTGTGAGTCGTGTGAGTGCGTGTCTGTGCCTGTGTGTTAGTGATTTACCTTTTCCATTTCTTTTCTAGATTTCCATCCAACACTCACTCCGACCCCTGACCCCCATCCCCCAATGTGAGCGAGAGAGAGCGAGTGAGAGAGAGAGAAAGCACGCACACACGCAGGTGCTGGTGGGGTAAGAAGAATGTGGCTTGACATCATCAACCAGAACAGTGACACCCAGCAAAATCAACTGTGAACAAACATCGAGAGAGAGAGAGAGGGAGGGAGGGACGGAGCCCTGAACTGTGGAAGCCCACGGGAGTGCTTCGTTTGAAGACACTAAAGACTTCCAGATTCAAGCGCTGCTCGATGATCAAGATTTCTTTTTAGTGCTTGTGAAAGTCGTGCTTTAATAATTCTGGATGAGACCCTCCCTCCCAAAATACCCGAGGAGCCCCTGGAACAGAAAGCTTCTGCTCTTTAGGCCGTGTGGTTTAGTGTGGGTCGTTTAGTGTGTGGTTGAGGAGCAGGGAGGGGGGGCTGTCTCGTTTAGTGTGTGGTTGAGGAGCAGGGAGGGGGGGCTGTCTCGTTTAGTGTGTGGTTGAGGAGCAGGGAGGGGGGGCTGTCTCGTTTAGTGTGTGGTTGAGGAGCGGGGAGGGGGGGCTGTCTCGTTTAGTGTGTGGTTGAGGAGCGGGGAGGGGGGGCTGTCTCGTTTAGTGTGTGGTTGAGGAGCGGGGAGGGGGGGCTGTCTCGTTTAGTGTGTGGTTGAGGAGCGGGGAGGGGGGGCTGTCTCGTTTAGTGTGTGGTTGAGGAGCGGGGAGGGGGGGCTGTCTCGTTTAGTGTGTGGTTGAGGAGCGGGGAGGGGGGGCTGTCTCGTTTAGTGTGTGGTTGAGGAGCGGGGAGGGGGGGCTGTCTCGTTTAGTGTGTGGTTGAGGAGCGGGGAGGGGGGGCTGTCTCGTTTAGTGTGTGGTTGAGGAGCGGGGAGGGGGGGCTGTCTCGTTTAGTGTGTGGTTGAGGAGCGGGGAGGGGGGGCTGTCTCGTTTAGTGTGTGGTTGAGGAGCGGGGAGGGGGGGCTGTCTCGTTTAGTGTGTGGTTGAGGAGCGGGGAGGGGGGGCTGTCTCGTTTAGTGTGTGGTTGAGGAGCGGGGAGGGGGGGCTGTCTCGTTTAGTGTGTGGTTGAGGAGCAGGGAGGGGGGGCTGTCTCGTTTAGTGTGTGGTTGAGGAGCAGGGAGGGGGGGCTGTCTCGTTTAGTGTGTGGTTGAGGAGCAGGGAGGGGGGGCTGTCTCGTTTAGTGTGTGGTTGAGGAGCAGGGAGGGGGGGCTGTCTCGTTTAGTGTGTGGTTGAGGAGCAGGGAGGGGGGGCTGTCTCGTTTAGTGTGTGGTTGAGGAGCAGGGAGGGGGGGCTGTCTCGTTTAGTGTGTGGTTGAGGAGCAGGGAGGGGGGGCTGTCTCGTTTAGTGTGTGGTTGAGGAGCAGGGAGGGGGGGCTGTCTCGTTTAGTGTGTGGTTGAGGAGCGGGGAGGGGGGGCTGTCTCGTTTAGTGTGTGGTTGAGGAGCGGGGAGGGGGGGCTGTCTCGTTTAGTGTGTGGTTGAGGAGCGGGGAGGGGGGGCTGTCTCGTTTAGTGTGTGGTTGAGGAGCGGGGAGGGGGGGCTGTCTCGTTTAGTGTGTGGTTGAGGAGCGGGGAGGGGGGGCTGTCTCGTTTAGTGTGTGGTTGAGGAGCGGGGAGGGGGGGCTGTCTCGTTTAGTGTGTGGTTGAGGAGCGGGGAGGGGGGGCTGTCTCGTTTAGTGTGTGGTTGAGGAGCGGGGAGGGGGGGCTGTCTCGTTTAGTGTGTGGTTGAGGAGCAGGGAGGGGGGGCTGTCTCGTTTAGTGTGTGGTTGAGGAGCGGGGAGGGGGGGCTGTCTCGTTTAGTGTGTGGTTGAGGAGCAGGGAGGGGGGGCTGTCTCGTTTAGTGTGTGGTTGAGGAGCGGGGAGGGGGGGCTGTCTCGTTTAGTGTGTGGTTGAGGAGCGGGGAGGGGGGGCTGTCTCGTTTAGTGTGTGGTTGAGGAGCGGGGAGGGGGGGCTGTCTCGTTTAGTGTGTGGTTGAGGAGCGGGGAGGGGGGGCTGTCTCGTTTAGTGTGTGGTTGAGGAGCGGGGAGGGGGGGCTGTCCGACTGGCTTCGCTCGAGTATTATTAGCAGTGGCAATAGTAGTAAGCTCACAGAATGATTGTAAAGCCCTTGTCTGTTCTCTGTCTGTTCTCTGAGTGAAAGCGCTCCTTCTCGTCCCCGCGTCTCTGTGTTGAGAGTCTATCCGTCACTTTGCTGAGTTTCAGTGTGGTACCAGGACCCACCCTCTGTGTCTCAGTGACCAATTACAACTGAACAAACAAGCAGGGGCTGCCCTGGGGCATGATGGGATTGTGGAGGACTAACCTGCTGTGAAAAGGAAGGGACTGCAGTGAAAGTATAACAATAATATTACTAGTGTAACAATAATAATTATAACACAGGCCAGTGCCACCTGTGTAAATACTGCCCTCTTCTGTTAAGAATTTGTAACTGCAGTTCTTTACATCCACTTTTTAATGAAATAGTTCCTTTTTAGTCTGGATTGAAAGGAGCTGAAATGTTCGTCCTCCGCTTCTCTGTCTTCTAGCTTTGTGCGTTGCGTGTTTTATTTTTGTGTTTTTTCTTTGTGGTTCCCTGATGGTGTCTCCTGTTGAAGTGACCACACTGTAGCCCTTCTTTTAATACACCACTGTGTGTGTTTTGTAACAAAAAAAAATATTAGTAACAATAAATAATGGAAGCTGTTTTTATGATTTCGTTTGTGGTTTTTATTTTGTGAAATGGTAGCCTCGTTGACAGGAGAATTTTGTTTGTTGTAGTTTCACATGGTAACCCCGAGCCAGGCATACAGTCAAACATGCTCACACTATCATACAGACACTCTCATACAGGCACACAGTCAAACATGCTCACACTATCATACAGGCACACAGTCAAACATGCTCACACTATCATACAGGCAGACAGGCACACAGTGATACAGGCACACACTGGCATACAGACACTGTCATACAGGCAGACACTATCATACAGGCACACAGTCAAACAGGCACACACTATCATACAGGCACACTGTCATACAGGCAGACACTATCATACAGGCACACAGTCAAACAGGCACACACTATCATACATACACTGTCATACAGGCACACAGTCAAATAGGCACACACTATCATACAGACACTGTCATACAGGCAGACACTATCATACAGACACTGTCATACAGGCAGACACTATCATACAGGCACACAGTCAAACAGGCACACACTATCATACAGACATACAGGCAGACACTATCATACAGACAGTCATACAGGCACACTGTCATACAGGCAGACACTATCATACAGGCACACTGTCATACAGGCACACACTATCATACAGACACTGTCATACAGGCACACACTATCATACAGACACTCATACAGGCACACTGTCATACAGGCAGACACTATCATACAGACACTGTCATACAGGCAGACACTATCATACAGACACTGTCATACAGGCAGACACTATCATACAGGCACACAGTCAAACAGGCACACACTATCATACAGTCTGTCATACAGGCACACACTATCATACAGACACTATCATACAGGCACACAGTCAAACAGGCAGACACTATCATACAGACACTCATACAGGCAGACACTCATACAGACACTGTCATACAGGCAGACACTATCATACAGGCACACAGTCAAACAGGCACACACTATCATACAGACTGTCATACAGGCACACACTATCATACAGACACTATCATACAGGCACACAGTCAAACAGGCACACACTATCATACAGACACTATCATACAGGCACACACTATCATACAGACACTGTCATACAGGCAGACACTATCATACAGACACACAGTCAAACAGGCACACAGTGATACAGCACACACTGGCATACAGACACACACTATCATACAGACACACAGTCATACAAGCACACACTATCATACAGACACAGTCAAACAGGCACACACTGGCATACAGACACACTATCATACAGACACAGTCATACAAGCACACACCATCATACAGACACGCAGTCATACAGGCACACAGTCAAACAGGCACACACTATCATACAGGCATAAGGGCACACACTCATACATGCACACAGTCATACAGGCACACACTATCATACAGACACAGTCATACAGGCACATAGTCAGACAGGCACACACTATCATACAGGCACACACTATCTTACATGGACACAGTCATACAGGCACACACTATCTTACATGCACACAGTCATACAGGCACACTATCATACATGCACACAGTCAAACAGGCACACTATCATACATGCACACAGTCAAACAGGCACACTATCATACAGGCACACAGTCATACAGGCACGCTATCATACAGGCATAAGGGCACACACTACCATACATGCACACAGTCATACAGGCACACTCACATCTAGTGAATTTTCTCCAAATATAAGTGGTACATTTCTTTTGATGCTCAATTGATATTAAAAAGATGTGTTCCCTGACACCCTTGGGCAGTGTGCTTGCACTGTATCATGCATGACTAATATTAAACATTTAGGCACAAGCGTTTACACTACAAGTCTTTTTCAGTGTCTTCGAATGTTGCCATGGTTGGAGACTCGCTGCTATTGTACTGGACTCCAGTCCTGATTGATAGTGTGGAGGGTCTCTTGCTGGTCGCATTGTATTAAGGGGTGTTGCTGCAGGAGTTTAAACTGCTAGCGAGCGGAGAGCTGAAACAGTGAATTGAGCTGCAGGTGCACAGCCATCCAGCAGGGGGCTTCATTACCCAGTAAATCACAGAACCCAGAGTCTCCTAGCAACAGCAAACAAGGTGACAGAAAGAACTAACAAATCCAGAGAGAGCGAGCGAGAGTGGAATAATTAAATAATATCCCAAAACCTGGAGAACAAGCAGAGGGGAAATGATCAGGCAAACGACAGGTAAAAACAAACTGCACTCTACACACTCTACACACTGTACACACTGAACAAACTGCACTCTACACACTTAACACACTGTACACACTGAACAAACTGCACTCTACACACTTAACACACTGTACACACTGAACAAACTGCACTCTACACACTTAACACACTGTACACACTGAACAAACTGCACTCTACACACTTAACACACTGTACACACTGAACAAACTGCACTCTACACACTTAACACACTGTACACACTGAACAAACTGCACTCTACACACTTAACACACTGTACACTCTACACACTGAACAAACTACACACTGTACACACTGCACTCTACACACTGTACACACTGAACAAACTACACACTACACTCTACATACTGAACACACTATACAAACTACACACTGCACACATGGTACATGTTACTCAGTCTCAGGTTAATAAAGTCTCAGGTGCACTCGGCTGCGGGCAGGCAGCGTGTTTGAAGGTCACCTATCTTCAAACCAGTCTTCAGTGTGCTGTTCAGCACTGTGACACGCGATCCTCATTACAAGATGAAGCTCCCATTAAAGGTAGGAAAAATGAACACAGTTACCTGCAAAGTATTCCATACGGATAGAAAAAATAAGCAAGCGACAACAAACAACTCACTATCTGGAAACCGCCCCTCCCTGTGGTGGATGTCAACCCTACAGCTACCATAGGAAATATTTCAGTGCTGCAGCCACTTGTATGCAAAATTCCGATCTTATCCCACAATTCTCCTCTGTCAGTTCTAGGGCTACCGTCTGAAGCTGATGTGCAAATTTCTGGTACTGAGGAAGAGGGGCATGCTGGGATACAGGCAGACAATGCCACTGCAGACAAGGTGAGTAACTTCAAAGTCAAAGAGCTGAAAACTCATCACACAGCAACATGTGAGTCACGTTCTGTGAGATTTATGATAATAATATAATAATCAATGCAGAGCAGTTTCTCCTGTCTCCAATATTCCTCAGTGTCTTCAGTGTGAATTCAATGAGAAAAGTTTTGACTGGAAGTCTTTCTCAGTGTCTTCAGTGTGAATTCAATAAGAAACGTTTTGACTGGAAGTCTTTCTCAGTGTCTTCAGTCTGAATTCAATGAGAAATGTTTTGACTGGAAGTCTTTCTCAGTGTCTTCAGTGTGAATTCAATGAGAAACGTTTTGACTGGAAGTCTTCCTCAGTGTCTTCAGTGTCAATTCAGTGACTAACGTTTCCGCTAGAAGTCTTTCTCAGTGTCTTCAGTGTGAATTCAATGAGAAACGTTTTGACTGGAAGTCTTCCTCAGTATCTTCAGTGTAAATAAAATGGTAAATGTTTCTCAGTGTCTTCGTTGTTCATTAAATTCATTTAATGAATGTTGCAGCTGCAGCATGGGGCTCTAGTGCAGCAGGGGGCCCTACAGGAGCTGATGCAGGAGCAGCAGCAGGGAGCCTCAGTAGAGGGGCTACAGCAGCACCAGGGGCCTCCAGTGCAGCAGGGGGCGCTACAGGATCTGATGCAGGAGCAGCTGTTGGAAGTGTTGCAGAGTCAGGAGCAGCTGGTCCAGCAGGGGAAGCCAGTGCAGGAAAGGGAGAGGGCTGGAGAGCAGGGAGCTGTGTTTGAGACACTCTGCTCTGAGCTGCTCTCTGCGATCAGCCTCCTCAACACCAGCATGAGCGAGGTACTGGAGACACACACATTGGAGACACACACTGGAGACACACACACCAGCACACTGGAGACACACACACACACTGGAGACACACCTGTACATCTGAGGGCTAGGGGACTAATTATCGCTCCCTCTCCCAGATCCTGGTCTTGAAGGAGGAGTTGTTAAACCACACCCTCCCTGGCAGCCTCCTCATCCGATTGGCTGTCACCACCGGGCGGCTGTTCCGCAGGTAACCAGTGTGTGTGTCTCCCCTCCCTCCCTCTCCTCCCTCTCCTCTCTCTCCATGCAGTTGCTGTGATGTCTGTCTGTGATCTCTCTCTCTCTCTCTCTCTCTCTCTCTCTCTCTCTCTCTCTCTCTCTCTCTCTCTCTCTCTCTCTCTCTCTCTCTCTATGGGAGGAAGAAAAGTCAGGAGTGAAGATGGTGTTCACCCCGGGCTCAGAGTGGTCAGGCTAAGGGTTCTCGACGCTACAGTCCGACCAAGCCGCGGGACGAAAACGAGGGGAGCAGAGAGGTCTCGTCTCTCCAGACCCTTCAGAGGTCTTTGACGTTGGCACGTGTGACTCTACACATTGTACGACTGGGGTGTGATGTGGGTGTGTGTGTGTTTGACACCCACACACACACGAATGACAAACATACTGACATGCGGGTCCCCGGTT
>NC_054552.1:95000-112500 GCF_017654505.1 Polyodon spathula | reverse complement strand
AGGCACTAGCTCAGTGTGTCAGGGAGCTGGATCAGGTTCAAGAGGAGCACAGACGGGCGATTGCAGAGCTGAAGGAGAGACATCGGTGAGTCCCAGTCCAGCGTTACAGCATTCCCACCCCCACGCCACACATGACACTTACTGCTGTGGAATCCAGTCCAGTGTTCGGAGCGCCTGCGAGCGGCTTCGTGATTAATAATAATCTCATGGCTGTGTGTGTGTGAGGGTGTGTGTCAGTGTCTGTGAGTGTGTGTGTGTGTGTGTCAGTGTCTGTGTGTGTGTGTGTGTCAGTGTCTGTGTGAGTGTGTGTGTCAGTGTCTGTGAGTGTGTGTGTCAGTGTCTGTGAGTGTGTCTGTGCCTCAGCGTGTGTTTGACGTGGCGTTTGACCAGGGAGCTGTCTTTCAGGAGACAGGTGTGCAGTCTGCTGGAGAGGGAGGAGCTTTCTGGGATAGACCCCGCCTCCAGCCCCGCCCCTCAGACAGGTGAGACAGGGGATTCTTTCTCATCGTTGGAATGTGATAGTACAGAGAGGAGGTGTGCAGTTTAACATGCCCTCGAGGGTTCACACATGTGCTGCAACATTGAGAGCTGACAGGGATTGCTTGCCTCTTGTTTAATACAATAAGACTGAAGCGTATTTTATGAACAGCAGCTGTGCGTGAGGAAGTCAGGTCAGAGTCTGCAGAGGAGCCCATTGGTCCAGGGAGCAGGAGGAGTAGGAGGAGCCAGAGACTGGGAGCCAATCAGAGCCTGGCCCTGCCAGCTGTTCAGAGCGCACCGCAGCTGAGCCGTCTGCCAGAGGATGTGAGGACACCTACACATAACAACACAATATACACAATATACACAACACGTACACAATATACACAACTCAACACAACACATACACAACATACACAACTCATTCACAGCTCAACACAGCATTTACACAATATACACAACTCAACACAACACAATATACACAACTCATACACAACCCAACACAGCTCCTATACAATACACACAACTCAACACAACACTTACACAATATACACAACTCATACACAACTCAACACAACACTTACACAATATACACAACTCAACACAACACTTACACAATATACACAACTTAACACAGCACTTACACAATATAACACAGCACTTACACAATATACACAACACTTACACATAAACAATCAACACACAACATACACAACTCAACACACTTACACAATATATACAACAACACTTACACAACAACTTAACAACACATACACAGCACTTACACAATATACACAACTCATACACAACTCCACACAGCACTTACACAATATACACAAATCATACACATCCCAACACAGCTCCTACACAATACACAGTCCTCAACACAGCTCTTACACAATACACACTCCTCAACACAGCTCCTATACAATACACACTCCTCAACACAGCTCCTACACAATACACACTCCTCAACACAGCTCCTATACAATACACACAACTCAACACAGCTCCTACACAATACACACTCCTCAACACAGCTCCTATACAATACACACTCCTCAACACAGCGCCTATACAATACACACTCCTCAACACAGTGTACACAACCCAACACAGCTCCTATACAGCTCCTACACAATACACACAACTGTGTGTGTGTGTGTGTGACATTGTGTGATTTTCACTCCTGTGTGTGTGTGTGTGTGTGATTCTGGTCTGTTCAGTGAGCATACACACCTCGATGTGTGTGTTGTGCGTGTGATTCTGGTGTGTTCCTTGTGTGTGTGTGTGTGTGTGTGTGTGTGTGTGTGTGTGTGTGTGTGTGTGTGTGTGTGTGTGTATGGTGTGTGTGTCTAACACAAAAGGTGTGTGTGTGTGTGTGTGTGTGTGTGTGTGATTCTGGTGTTTTCCAGTCCTTGTGTGTGTGTGTGTGTGTGTGTGTGTTTGTGTGTCGTGTGTGTGTGTGTGTGTGATTCTGGTGTTTCCAGTGTGTGTCTGTGTGTGTGTGTGTGTGTGTGTGTGTGTGTGTGTGTGTGATTCTGGTTCGGAGCCACACCACAACACACCTAAGACCACAAAAGGTCAGGAGCACAGGTCCTGCCACACACCCAGACCACACACTGTGTGTGTGTGGTGTGTGTGTGTGTGTGTGTGTGTGTGTTTGTGTGTCAAAAGGTCAGTAGCACACACACACTAAACCACGTCAAGTCAGAGGTGTGTGTGTGTGTGTGTGTGTGTGTGTGTGTGTGTGTGTGTGTGTTGTGTGTGCTGTGTGTGTGTGTGTGTGTGTGTGTGTGTGTTGTGGGTGTGTGTGTGTGTGTGTGTGTGTGATTCTGGTGTTTTCCAGTCCTCGTGTGTGTGTGTGTGTGTGTGTGTGTGTGATTCTGTGTTTTAGTCACCACACACACACACACACACTAAGAACCACAAAAGGTGATTCTGGTGCACACACACACCCACACACTTTCGTGTGTTTTGTGTGTGTGTGTGTGTGTGTTTGTGTGATTTCTGGTGGTTTTCCAGTCCTCGTGTGTGTGTGTGTGTGTGTGTGTGTGTGTGTGTGTGTGTGTTTGTGTGTGTGTGTGTGTTTGTGTGTGTGTGTGTGTTGTGTGTGTGTGTGTGTGTGATTCTGGTGTTTTCCAGTCCTCGTGTGTTTCTGTGTGTGTGTTGTGTGTGTGTGTGTGTGTGTGTGTGTGATTCTGGTGTTTTCCAGTCCTCGTGTGTGTCTGTGTGTGTGTGTGTGTGTGTGTGTGTGTGTGTGTGTGTGTGTGTGTGTGATTCTGGTGTTTTCCAGTCCTCGTGTGTGTGTGTGTGTGTGTGTTGTGTGTGTGTGTGTGTGTGTGTGTGTGTGTGATTCTGGTCAAAAGGTCAGGGCACAGGTGTGTGTGTGTGTGTGATTCTGGTGTTTTCCAGTCCTTGTGTCTGTGTGTGTGTGATTCTGGTGTTTTCCAGTCCTCGTGTGATTCTGGTGTTTGGCGTCCCGCAGGTTTGGACCCGGATGAAAGTTCTGGATGAGAAGGCCCAGCAGAATCGGGACCGCGCAACCCAGCGCGTTCACAGAGAGACAGGCCGGGCCCTCGAGAGACTGCTGTCAGAACAGAGGAGGCTGAAACTGAGACCTGAGAACACAGAGAGAGAGACAGAGAGAACTCTGGGTCCCGTCTCCAGATGTTTGTGTCTCTCTCTCTCTCCTCTCGTCCCGTCTCCGTGTTGTGAGCAGAGAGAGAGAGCAGGGCAGAGGCACAACACAAAGAGAGAGCAGGGCAGAGGCACAACACAGAGAGAGAGCAGGGCAGAGGTACAACACAGAGAGAGAGAGCAGGGCAGAGGTACAATACAGAGAGAGAGCAGGGCAGAGGTACAACAGAGAGAGAGAGCAGGGCAGAGGCACAACACAGAGAGAGAGAGAGAGCAGGGCAGAGGTACAACACAAAGAGAGAGCAGGGCAGAGGCACAACACAGAGAGAGAGAGAGAGCAGGGCAGAGGCACAACACAAAGAGAGAGCAGGGCAGAGGTACAACACAGAGAGAGAGAGCAGGGCAGAGGTACAATACAGAGAGAGAGCAGGGCAGATGTACAACACAGAGAGAGAGAGAGAGAGAGCAGGGCAGAAGTACAACACAAAGAGAGAGCAGGGCAGAGGTACAACACAGAGAGAGAGAGCAGGGCAGAGGTACGAGACAGAGAGAGAGAGAGCAGGGCAGAGGTACAACAGAGAGAGAGAGAGAACAGGGCAGAGGTACAACACAGAGAGAGAGAGAGAGAGAGAGCAGGGCAGAGGTACAACACAGAGAGAGAGAACAGGGCAGATGTACAACACAGAGAGAGAGAGAGCAGGGCAGAGGTACAACACAGAGAGAGAGCAGGGCAGAGGCACAACAGAGAGACATAACCAGTGTGTGTGTGTGTAACCCCGCACTCTGTCTCTCAGAGCAGTACCAGTGTGTGTGTGTGTGTGTGTGTGTAACCCCGCTTTCTCTCTCTCAGAGCTGATCCTGCCTGCTATCTTCATGCCTTTGAACCTGGTTCACGTCTCCTCTCAGAGGGAGCGGTTCGTGTTCCGCTCGCTGAGCCCCTTGGGGTCCCTGCACCAGCACCAGCCCTCCCTTCCTAGGAACGTATCCTTCAGTCAGGACCAGGACCAGGACCGGAGCACGCTGCAGACAGGTGCTGGAAGAGCAGTCTGTTTCAATGGGAGAGGGGAATTGAGGACTGGGAGGGAAGTGTGAGGGTTGGAGGGGGTGATAAATTGAAGGGAGGTGGAGGGTTAATAGAGTGGCTGTGAAGGGTGGGAGGAGTCAGAAGGCACAAAGCTCTGCTCACACCAGCCTCCCCAGCGTTCTACAGCTGTGATTGACTCCTGTCTGAAGTGCTTTCCTTAGCCCTGCCCCCAGAGAGTGTCAGTCCTGAACCTGCTGGAGCCGGCGCTGACACTGCCCAATAGGGAGCTGCCACAGGGGACAGCCTCGCCCACCAGAAAGACCACACCCACCAGAGGAGGGACCCTAAAGGAGCAGCCACACCCACAAGAGGAGGGGTCTGCTGGAGATATTTTCAGATGAAGTGCCTACTGCTTCAGTGCTATGCCATTTCATACAGCACTACCTAAAAACAAAGAAAGCACAGTAAAGTAGCTTTTCAGTCTGTCATTCCTTCTTACCTGCTGTCTGCTGAACACTCCAACCTGGGTTACGTTTGTAATATCTTGTACTCAGTGGTTTGAAGCACAGTAGCGTTTGACCACGCAATCCCACACTAAAACACTGTGTGTGTGTGTGTATGTATGTATGTATGTTTATATATAATCATTTTAAAAAGGGAAATGGCTGCATACATAAGGTACAAAATCCAAAAGAAAAAGGTAATGCAGGTACACAGAAATGTGAAGTATCATTTTTAGCAATTATTCATTCATATATATACACACACACACACACACATATATATATATATATATATATATATATATATATATATATATATATATATATACACACACATACACACACACACACATATACATTATACACTGAGCATCAAAAGAAACTTATCACATAAAATTCATTAAATGTAATCGAAAAATGACAAGCTTTGTTTTAATGCAGGTACAGTGATTTTTTTATTGTGCTGATTAACAACTGACATCACGAAGATGCTGCAGAATGATCTGTCCATCTCGGGCAGGTGTTGTGAGTCTCCGTCTCCCAGTAGGTGGCCTGTCATTGACAGTGTGTGTCTGATTATATCGTCTCGCCAGGTTTGAAATCGCTGGCTGTGAGCACCCAAGACGAGGAGCCACAGTACACTGCCCTAGTCCAGCCTCTGACATGCCAATTGCACAAAGACGCTGCTCTCTTGACAATTCAACAGCTGAAATCACTCCATATCCAGTGTCCAATCAAATGTCTCACTAATTAAATGCATCTGCTTCAGTCACAGTCACTCCAGCGTGTCGTGGTCAAGGATGAATGATCGAGTGATTAAAAAGAAACCAAAAACATTTTGTCAATGTCCATCATTTATATACTTAATTTTTTTCCAAAAATAAATGTGTTATAATAGTGCTAAGCGTGATACTTGTAGGGTCCGAATCTGAGTCCGAGTCTGAGTCTGAGTTGTAGGGTCGCAAAATGAAGTGCAGCGATGATCAGAGACAATCACACCGATTGTTGCATCAAAGGTTTATTGCAGTGGTCATCAAAATACAGAGCGCTCCGGAGAATAAGTCACTTCATCAGTAACTAGTGTATTCTGCCGGGGTAAAGCACATACATGAGTTATATAGTTTCTACATAAAATCCCCTGCTCCTATCAGGATTTGGCACTCAGCAAACAATTCATCCATCCCTACCCCCTAAACTCATATACTCAACCAATAGAGGATAGCTGCGGGGCATGATTGCCCCCTCCGTTGTGGTTGTTACATTCACTTCAACCTGGAATTTATGACCTAGCAAGCAAGCAGGCATTGTCCTTCTTCTACCATCCCCCCACTGCCCCTGGACATCTGACCCAACCTAATGGTGTACTGAAACATTCCACCCTTCCCCCCTCCTTTCACAAATTCCTTACTAAACATTGTAAAACCGCACCCAAATGACTGTTGGTTTATCCTGTTCGGTTCCTTCAGAGTCAGCAGAGTCCGAGTCTGATTCTAAGTCAGCAGAGTCCGAGTCTGAGTCCAAGCCAGCAGGGTCCGAGTCAGCAGGGTCCGAGTCAGCAGGGTCCGAGTCAGCAGGGTCCGAGTCAGCAGGGTCCGAGTCAGCAGGGTCCGAGTCAGCAGGGTCCGAGTCAGCAGGGTCCGAGTCAGCAGGGTCCGAATCAGCAGGGTCCGAGTCAGCAGGGTCCGAGTCAGCAGGGTCCGAGTCAGCAGGGTCCGTCCAAGTCAGCAGGGTCCGAGTCAGCAGGGTCCGAGTCAGCAGGGTCCGAGTCAGCAGGGTCCGAGTCAGCAGGGTCCGAGTCAGCAGGGTCCGAGTCAGCAGGGTCCGAGTCTGAGTCCAAGTCAGCAGAGTCTGAGTCTGAGTCCGAGTCAGCAGGGTCCGAGTCAGCAGGGTCCGAGTCAGCAGGGTCCGAGTCAGCAGGGTCCGAGTCAGCAGGGTCCGAGTCAGCAGGGTCCGAGTCAGCAGGGTCCGAGTCAGCAGGGTCCGAGTCAGCAGGGTCCGAGTCAGCAGGGTCCGAGTCAGCAGGGTCCGAGTCCAGCAGAGTCGAGTCAGCAGGGTCCGAGTCAGCAGGGTCCGAGTCAGCAGGGTCCGAGTCAGCAGGGTCCGAGTCAGCAGGGTCCGAGTCAGCAGGGTCCGAGTCAGCAGGGTCCGAGTCAGCAGGGTCCGAGTCAGCAGGGTCCGAGTCAGCAGGGTCCGAGTCAGCAGGGTCCGAGTCAGCAGGGTCATGACACAAGTCTGAGTCTGAGAACTGGTGGCAGTACTGGAGTAACAGTTTACTTAACGGTCGTTGTCTGATATCCCGCAGGAAAAATGCACAAATAATAAAAAAATAAAAAATACAAAAGCTAGCTGGATTAGTCTATTTGCATTGCCTTTTTCAAAGTGTCCGTCACTATCGTCTTTTCTTCTGGAATTGCGATACTGTTTCAATGTATCCGAAGTTTATAGGTAAGCTTCAAGTTTCACTTTCATAGAAGCCGTGATCTGCAATTGGTTTGCGATCTAATGGGTGTTTTCCTATTGTCAAAAACAGGTACATTTACCATTAATTAAACATTTTTTTGCAAACTTAAACTGGAAACAGACAATGAATTTCTGTAAAAAGAAAACACAATTCACGAAAAGTCCACCCCAAGCTAAAGTAAAAAAAAGTACAAGACCCAAAAAAATATAACAAATTGCTTTAAAAACGACTTAAAAGATGAACAATATGATAAATTCAATTAAAAAAACATGTAAAGACATCATAACGTACCAGATTAGCATCGAGTCTGATTTCAATTCGGGTAAAGTCTGCCAATCTAATTTAGGCATTGCTGGAACTGTATATATACTGTGTGCATAAATAATACATTTAGTATTATTTTTATAATTTGTTCTGCAAAACAGAAACATTCTGTTTCACTTTCATTGCATTCGCACTTTCATTAAGTCTCTAAGACAGGCGTGTCCAATCCTGGTCCTGGAGGGCCGGTGTCCCTCCTGGTTTTTGTTCCAACTGTGCCCTAAATTACTTAATTGCACTAATTACTGCTCTAATTAAGTAATTTAGGGCACAGTTGGAACAAAAACCAGGAGGGACACCGGTCCTCCAGGACGAGGATTGGGCTCCCTGCTCTAATGCAATCACATATTTAAAAGATTTTGCTTCAGTTCATGGATTTATTTTTCTTTTGCACAAACAAAAAGAAACATTATATTTCTGTATTTTGCCTTTGTGCAGGTTCACAATGGAATTAAACACGCAGTTCATGCAGATGCATTTTAGCTTGATGTTGCACAGCGTATTGGTAATGTGTTTAACATGTGAAGACAGTCAGTTAGAGAGATACATGTGAAGACAATCAGAGAGATACATGTGAAGACAGAGAGATACATGTGAACAGTCAGTTAGAGAGTTACATGTGAAGACAGTCAGTTAGAGAGTTACATGTGAAGACAGTCAGAGAGATACATGTGAAGACAGTCAGTTAGAGAGATACATGTGAAGACAGTCAGTTAGAGAGATACATGTGAAGACAGTTAGATAGATACATGTGAAGACAGTCAGTTAGATAGATACATGTGAAGACAGTCAGTTAGATAGATACATGTGAACAGTCAGTTAGAGAGATACATGTGAACAGTCAGTTAGAGAGATACATGTGAAGACAGTCAGTTAGAGAGATACATGTGAAGACAGTCAGTTAGATAGATACATGTGAACAGTCAGTTAGAGAGATACATGTGAACAGTAAGAATGAGTTCCTTAGAGAACAAAATGAGACAGTTAAAATAAACTTAAAACAAATGAGTAAAGACAAGGAACAAATTAAGAACAAACCAATAGAAAACAAGAATACACAGGGAGCACAGCCAATGATAAACGAAAAGTGAACAACATGAATAACAGTCTGAACCAGCAGCACTCGAATACACAAGGAGGGAACATGAGCCAGCAGGACTGCGAACACCACACTGCAACACAATGAAGAGCCAGCGAACACCACACTGCAACACAATGAAGAGTCAGCAAACACCACACTGCAACACAATGAAGAGTCAGCGAACACCACACTGCAACACAATGAAGAGCCAGCAAACACCACACTGCAACACAATGAAGAGCCAGCAAACACCACACTGCAACACAATGAAGAGCCAGCGAACACCACACTGCAACACAATGAAGAGCCAGCAAACACCACACTGCAACACAATGAAGAGCCAGCAAACACCACACTGCAACACAATGAAGAGTCAGCGAACACCACACTGCAACACAATGAAGAGCCAGCGAACACCACACTGCAACACAATGAAGAGCCAGCGAACACCACACTGCAACACAATGAAGAGTCAGCGAACACCACACTGCAACACAATGAAGAGCCAGCAAACACCACACTGCAACACAATGAAGAGCCAGCGAACACCACACTGCAACACAATGAAGAGCCAGCGAACACCACACTGCAACACAATGAAGAGTCAGCGAACACCACACTGCAACACAATGAAGAGTCAGCGAACACCACACTGCAACACAATGAAGAGCCAGCAAACACCACACTGCAACACAATGAAGAGCCAGCGAACACCACACTGCAACACAATGAAGAGCCAGCAAACACCACACTGCAACACAATGAAGAGTCAGCGAACACCACACTGCAACACAATGAAGAGTCAGCGAACACCACACTGCAACACAATGAAGAGTCAGCGAACACCACACTGCAACACAATGAAGAGTCAGCGAACACCACACTGCAACACAATGAAGAGCCAGCGAACACCACACTGCAACACAATGAAGAGCCAGCGAACACCACACTGCAACACAATGAAGAGCCAGCGAACACCACACTGCAACACAATGAAGAGCCAGCGAACACCACACTGCAACACAATGAAGAGCCAGCGAACACCACACTGCAACACAATGAAGAGCCAGCGAACACCACACTGCAACACAATGAAGAGTCAGCGAACACCACACTGCAACACAATGAAGAGTCAGCGAACACCACACTGCAACACAATGAAGAGCCAGCGAACACCACACTGCAACACAATGAAGAGCCAGCGAACACCACACTGCAACACAATGAAGAGCCAGCGAACACCACACTGCAACACAATGAAGAGTCAGCGAACACCACACTGCAACACAATGAAGAGCCAGCAAACACCACACTGCAACACAATGAAGAGACAGCGAACACCACACTGCAACACAATGAAGAGACAGCGAACACCACACTGCAACACAATGAAGAGACAGCGAACACCACACTGCAACACAATGAAGAGCCAGCGAACACCACACTGCAACACAATGAAGAGCCAGCGAACACCACACTGCAACACAATGAAGAGCCAGCGAACACCACACTGCAACACAATGAAGAGCCAGCGAACACCACACTGCAACACAATGAAGAGCCAGCAAACACCACACTGCAACACAATGAAGAGCCAGCGAACACCACACTGCAACACAATGAAGAGCCAGCAAACACCACACTGCAACACAATGAAGAGCCAGCAAACACCACACTGCAACACAATGAAGAGTCAGCGAACACCACACTGCAACACAATGAAGAGTCAGCGAACACCACACTGCAACACAATGAAGAGCCAGCGAACACCACACTGCAACACAATGAAGAGACAGCGAACACCACACTGCAACACAATGAAGAGACAGCGAACACCACACTGCAACACAATGAAGAGACAGCGAACACCACACTGCAACACAATGAAGAGCCAGCGAACACCACACTGCAACACAATGAAGAGTCAGCGAACACCACACTGCAACACAATGAAGAGCCAGCAAACACCACACTGCAACACAATGAAGAGCCAGCAAACACCACACTGCAACACAATGAAGAGCCAGCGAACACCACACTGCAACACAATGAAGAGTCAGCGAACACCAGTGTGTGTATCTGTGTGAGAGTGTCAGTGTATGTGTGAGTGTCAATGTGCATGTGAGAGTGTGAGTGAGTGTGTGGTGACACACACTCAGTTGTGTGAAGAGTTTGTGTGTGTGTGTGTGTGTGTGTGTTTGTGTGTGTGAGTGAGTGTGAGTGTGTCAGTGTGTGAGTGAGAGTGAGTAAGTGTGTCAATGAAGTGTGTGTGTGAGTGAGAGTGAGTAAGTGTGTCAGTGTGTGCGTCAGTGTGAGTGATGAAGAGTGTGATCATTGTGTGTGTGTGAGTGAGAGTGTGTCAGTGTGTGTGTGAGTGAGAGTGAGTGTGTCAGTGTGTGTGAGTGTGAGTGAGAGTGAGTAAGTGTGTCAATGTGTGTGTTTGTGTGTGTGAGTGAGTAAGTGTGTCAGTGTGTGTGTGAGTGAGAGTGAGTAAGTTTGTCAGTGTGTGCGTCAGTGTGAGTGTGTGAGTGTGTCAGTGTGTGTGTGAGTGTGAGTGAGAGTGTGTCAGTGTGTGTGTGTGAGTGAGAGTGAGAAAGTGTGTGTGTCAGTGTGAGTGTGTGTCAGTGTCAGTGTGTGTAGTGAGTGTCGAATTCCACAGCAACCAACGTTCACACACACAACAACACTCACTCAATCACACAGTCACACACACAGTCCACTCACACATTCACACAGTCACACACAACACACTGTGTCAGTCAGTGTCCACCCCAAGTGTGTCAGTGTGAGTGAGAGTGAGAAAGTGTGTCAGTGTGTGTGTCAGTGTGAGTGTGTCAGTGTGTGTGTGTGTGAGTGAGAGTGAGTAAGTGTGTCAGTGTGTGTGTCAGTGTGAGTGAGTGTGTGTGTGTGTGTGTGTGAGTGAGAGTAAGTGTGTCAGTGTGTGTGTGAGTGTGTGAGTGTCAGTGTGAGTGTGTGAGTGAGCGAGTGTGTCAGTGTGTGTGATTGAGTGAGTGTGTCAGTGTGAGTGTGTGAGTGAGTGTGTGTGAGTGTGTGTGTGTGAGTGTGTGAGTGTGTGTGTGTGTGTGTGTGTGTGTGTGTGTGTGTGTGTGAGTGTCAGTGTGAGTGTGTGAGTGAGCGAGTGTGTCAGTGTGAGTGTGTGTGTGAGTGAGTGTGTGTCAGTGTGTTTGTCAGTGTGAGTGTGTCAGTGCGAGTGTGTCAGTGTGTGAGTGTGTCAGTATGTGAGTGTGTCAGTGTGAGTGTGTGTGTCAGTGTGAGTGTGTGAGTGAGTGTGTGAGTGTGAGTGTGTGTGTCAGTGTGAGCGTGTGTGTGTGTGTGTGTGTGTGTGTGTGTGTGTGTCAGTGTGTGTGTCAGTGTGAGTGTGTGAGTGTGAGTGTGAGTGTGTGTGTGTGTGTTTGTGTGTGTCAGTGTGAGTGTGTGTGTCAGTGTGAGTGTGTGAGTGAGTGAGTGTGTTTCTGTTTAGGAATAAAAAGAAACATTATTAAACAAACCAGCAGAAATGAAAAACGTTACTACTCTTTATTAGAACTAGGACTTTCTCCACAAAAAGAGTCAAATTTCAAAATATATCATCATCTTGGAAAGAAATATTCTACCCTATACATAATATAGACAACCTGTTTGTAAATATTCTACACTATACATAATATAGATGACTTGTTTGTAAATATTCTACACTATACGTAATATAGATGACCTGTTTGTTTTTGTTATTTTTTTTTGCAAAATAATTTACTTTTTTTTTGTGAAGCTACAGTGATCATCATCATCACCTAGGAAACGACATGGAAACAACACTGAGCACTAACCCCGCCCCCACCCCCTCTCTACACACACACTGCCCTGCCTGCAGAGTGAACATTGCTTTAAACACAGAGAGAGAGAGAGAGAGAGAGAGAGAGAGAGAGAGAGAGAGACCGACCAACCCTCCTAACTAGCCACTCCTCCTGTCCCAGCTTTCCCAGTACACTCGTTTCAGGGAAGGCCCATGGCGGCAGGTCTGTCCGTTAGCACTATCAGCACCCAGGCGGTAAACAGAACGTACCCCACAGGACAGAACCCCCCACCCCTCAATACGGGGAAGGACACCTCCTCTGGGACCGGGCCTGGGACAGACAATCACATCGCAGTCTTTTGGACCAATACAAGAGACAGGCACATATTTGGGACCCCCCCCCCCCCCCCCCCCATAGAAGCAGGGAGAGTGTCCCCACCCTCTTCCCCTGCCTCTCTGAGTCCCAGGGTTACTGAAGCAGTAGGTGGGAGATTGCAGGAACAGCCTCCAGAAACTCAGGCATCTTCACTGCTGTGAATATTGAAAGCTGAGTGCTAAACACTGCACCCAGATCTCCCATCAGAGTGCGAAACAAAAGATGGAAAGCGGCTTCTCTCGGTACTCAGAGTTCAGTAACCACTTGTTATAAACTGCTCTAAACTCTTTCTTTTAGTCTGTTCAGTCAAGGATGTTAGATATATCGCGTGATTTTATATATGATATATATAGATATATATATACTGAACACTCCTGTTTAGAGACAGCCCTGGGAGGAACAAGGAGGCAGGAGCAAGAACCCATGACCAATCAGGATGCAGCCACTGGAAACCCCGCCCACTGCTCAAACTCAAGCACAATTCTGATGGGGAGGGGGTGATACTGAATAAAGGGGCTCTCTGGGGGATGTGATATTGGGGCTCCAGCAACTCTGCTACAGTATAAAGGGGTACAGATTCAATGCTGGGGTTCAGGTCAGCTGATACGGGTGTTGTGTGATGTTGGGGTCTCCAGAGGGTGGTACAGGTGACAGCGGGGTGGGTGCTTGCTTGCCTTGGTCTCATCCCAGACTGTGCATCACCAACAAAAATACCCAAAGCTGCTTTCCCAGCCCTTATTCAAGAAGGACAGTCTGCAGTTATTACTCTTAAAATAACTCATGGAAAAGTCTTCAGTGCACAACAAATATTGAAACAGCCTGGACAGGAAATCTTGAAAAACTCACAACTTGTTTTATAAGAGAAAAACACACACACACACACACCAAGCACACAAACCCACAGTAAAATCGAGCCCTGATCGGGAGGGGGGCTCACACCTGTGCTTTTCAGGTGTTTTAAAACAATCTGAAGGTCTTGGTTGGTTCTCTGGGAGAGGACAGAGTCTAGAGCAGGGCTCTCCAACCCTGGTCCTGGAGAGCTACTGTGGCTTCTGGTTTTCATTTCAACCAATCTGTTACTTAATTGAACCAATTATTGTCTTAATTAGTCCAGATGAACAGGTGTTCCAGATCTTTAGCCGTTGATGATGTAAAGACACCTATAAAACCAGCTGGATAGGGGCTCTCCAGGACCAGGGTTGGAGAGCCCTGCTCTAGAGGCTCCACCGGCAGAGAGGGATTGCTCCAGTCAAAGCTTTGCCATACATCTCCTGCGATTCAGCTCAGTCCCCATTAGGAGGTATTGAGAGCTAACTATAGGAATGCGGTTTGAACTGTGGATTTATCCACTGCAGTAATCCATGTGTGTCCACCGAAAGGCCGCAGAGCCAGGGGGTCGCTGTAAAGGACCAGATTAAAACTGACGGCTGGTTGTGAAGCATTATCAGCTACACGTGCATCTTTGACAGGAAGGACCTTCCCTTCCCGCAGCTCAGGCGTGTTCTCTGCTCAAAGCAGATCTCTGCAGGCTGTGGCTGCGTCATGGAGCGCCAGCGCGTCGTTGTGCAAAGAGAATGAAGCCGGGTTTTCTGTTTGTGTGAATGTGAATGTAATGTTTCAACCCCACTGTACAATAAGAAGGCTTGTACAAATATACTACTACTAATAATAATAATAATACTACAAATACCATTAATACTACTACCAATAATAATAATAATCATAATAATACCAATACTATTACTACCAATAATAATAATAATAATAATAAATGGAATGAGTGAAGCTGTGTGTGTTTCGTTCAGGTTTCAATGTCTTTTGGCTGCTGCTGCTGTTTTTTTTCTTGGCTGCTTCTCATTTTTCGCACGACTCTGACTGACTCTGAAGAGACGCATTGGAACCGGAAGAAACAATATTTCACTGAAATCAAATATCGAACAAAGTCTAAACTTAGTCAGCATGAATTAGGGCCATGCAATACATGCATTCTCCCTGTAATTACCTTGAAGAAGCTGCGAGGTATTCATTCATGAACAGAACAGGGCTCCTGGCTCCACACAACACAGTGCGGCACCCGTAATTGAGTATCGATCAGTAAGTGTGACTGTGTTATCAATAGAGAACCAGCGTGATTAAACTACAGGAACTATGAAACCATCATTTACCATTTCTTCTATATGAGATCATTTTCATTTGACTTTCCTTAGCAATGCGTCCTGTAGTCATGGGCATGGTGTAATCTCTGATGAAACACCTCAAAAAACATGAAGGAAGTTTTATCCTGACCCATGAGGAAAGCTTTTATCCTGATGCATGAGGGAAGCTTTTATTCTGACGCACGAGGGAAGCTTTATCCTGGCCCACGAGGGAAGTTTTATCCTGACGCAGGAGGGAAGCTTTATCCTGACCCACGAGGGAAGCTTTATCCTGACCCACGAGGGAAGCTTTATCCTGACCCACGAGGGAAGCTTTATCCTGACCCACGAGGGAAGCTTTATCCTGACCCACGAGGGAAGCTTTATCCTGACCCACGAGGGAAGCTTTATCCTGACCCACGAGGACAGGCCAGAGAGACACAATGTCCGTCACAGACACAAACCAACATCGAGGAAAGACTGAGTCAAAACAATACTTATAAAGATGAAGGCAGCCAAAGCAATGGCCAGAGAACAGGTTAAATTTATACTGGTGCCAACCCTGAGAGAACTCCCACTCTGTCTGTTCCCAGTTCAGACCAAGCCTTTATCAACACCCCTCCCTTTAACAGTTATTATTATTATTATTATTATTATTATTATTATTATTATTATTATTATTATTATTATTATTATTATTAAACGTTTGCATCTTGTCTTTTAAAAAGTGCAGATAAACCTCGCCAAGACACATAAACAGCAGCCGTGGCGAGAGAAAGAGCGTGCCCCCATGGGGCACTGTATTACTATCCTTACACACGGAACACACACATGCACACACACACACACACACACGCACACCAACATGCCCAGTACAGAGGGGCCCAGCCCACTGCTCCGCACACACCCTGCTAGCTTGGCTCAAGAAAGGTGGCAACTCCTTCATGAATGGTGTCCAAACGAATCTTACTAGTATTGGCGTTATGATGGTTGCTGTTGTCATTGTCAGTGTTCTTGAAGCTGCACAAACCACAAGCCTCCAGGGAGAGTAGGTTTACAGACAGCACCCCCCTCAGTCTGGAAGAATGCATTGCCATTTTGTTAATACATTGTCTTTGTAAGTAGGAATGCACCAGCTATCTTGTTATGTGTAATTGTTCTCTGAAACGTGAGCTACAGCACTTCACATACACTTGAGAAAGACGAGATGTTTATTACACAATGGATTGATGGTTTTCTGCCAGTGCTGGACAGCCACTCAGTTCAGTTCAATTCAGTTTGTTTTATGTTTTTTTAAAGGATCTGGGATGGCAGAGTCCTGGGCCCTGGCGTCTCTCCCCCGGGACCCGCACATCTCTTGATTGATTGATTGACGGATGGCTTAAGTTGTACCCGTTTAGAGAGTTGCCATGACAATGAGCCTCCCATCCCACGTCTTGTTTTTCTGATTGCGTTGAGAGTGTCTGGCGTTCTTTGTCCTCGTGATTTTCTCGTGATAGGGACATGGACAGGGATGATTGAGGATGGGGGGGGGGGGGGTGCAGTCCTCAGGCTTTCAGCTGGTGCCACTGTGCCACAGCCTGGCGAGGCCGGCCTATCATGTCCTTCCAGTGCTTTACCTCTGCCGGGCCACTCTTCCACGACAGGTAGATCTGAAACACAGAGAGAGAGAGAGACTCTGATAAAACACACAGAGAAGAGAGAGAGAGAGAGAGAGACTGGCTACCACTAAAACAGAAAGAGAGAGAGAGAGAGAGAGAGAGAGAGAGAGAGAGACTCCGATAAAACCAGAAAGAGAGAGAGAGGAGAGACTCCGATAAAACCAGAAAGAGAGAGAGAGGAGAGACTCCGATAAAACCAGAAACACAGAGAGCCTGGGTGTGTTGCAGTGCACAGTGCTACTGTGTTTATGAGTTCCTGTGCGCCTGGGTGTGTTGCAGTGCACAGTGCTACTGTGTTTATGAGTTCCTGTGCGCCTGGGTGTGTTGCAGTGCACAGTGCTGCTGTGTTTATGAGGTCCTGTGCGCCTGGGTGTGTTGCAGTGCACAGTGCTGCTGTGTTTATGAGTTCCTGTGCGCCTGGGTGTGTTGCAGTGCACAGTGCTACTGTGTTTATGAGTTCCTGTGCGCCTGGGTGTGTTGCAGTGCACAGTGCTGCTGTGTTTATGAGTTCCTGTGCGCCTGGGTGTGTTGCAGTGCACAGTGCTGCTGTGTTTATGAGGTCCTGTGCGCCTGGGTGTGTTGCAGTGCACAGTGCTGCTGTGTTTATGAGGTCCTGTGCGCCTGGGTGTGTTGCAGTGCACAGTGCTGCTGTGTTTATGAGTTCCTGTGCGCCTGGGTGTGTTGCAGTGCACAGTGCTGCTGTGTTTATGAGGTCCTGTGCGCCTGGGTGCGTTGCAGTGCACAGTGCTGCTGTGTTTATGAGGTCCTGTGCGCCTGGGTGTGTTGCAGTGCACAGTACCCCCCCCCCCCCCCCCCCACACTGATGAAGCTGCACTCTGCTCACTGCTTCTTAAACGCTGTGCACTCCAGAGTTCATGCTGACACGTGCTTCACAGACACACAAGCCCTCACTCTGCTGTCTATCTGGGGCGCAGCACCTCTAATTAACTAACAAAGAGACCAGAGCCAGGCATCTCTGCACACTCCCTGCACACTGAACACCCTTTAAAACATACTGCCTGCCT